>NC_133505.1:91157500-91322500 GCF_049354715.1 Callithrix jacchus
CAGACTTCCAATTGCTCTTCTTTAATCCACACAGTAACTTCATAAGGCAGATGTTTTTACTTTTTTAAACAGGTAAGCAAAAGATATAACTAATTCACATGTAGGCCTCTATCTTCAAAAGCCCCTTACTCCATAAGGTTCCTGGGCATGTGGGTGTGGTCTAGGAATGGGAAGAGGCTAAGAATCCTGAAGGGCAGGCTGAATGTTCTAGATGAAGCCAGCTTGACAAGAAAGGGCCACATCATGTAGGTCATATAGGTTAGGATATTCACATTAAAACTGTTAATGTGTTGCCTATGCCCAGTAGGAAATATGTAAAACCAGGAAGTGCATGATTATATTTATTTTTTAGAAAGATTACTCAGGCTGCTGTGTGGAGACTGGAATAGAAAGAGGCATAGGAGAGACCTACAGAGATTAGGAAGCTGTCATAGTAACCTATGCACAAGATAATAGTGGTCACGACTAGCTTGCTTGAGGAAGTGCAGAGTAGACAGATAAAAGTAGCATCCAGGGAGTGTGCACTTCCAAGTAATTTAAAAGAAACTCAAGTCCCTTAGAAGTAACCATTTGAAATAACCTAATTCCTAGTCCTTTTTATCCACTTCTCTTATGGGGGTCTCAATTCAGGAACTCTTAAACCAGTTCTTGTGTTAAAATCATAGCATAGACTGCCTTAAAACATTCTATACTTTGGTCCATTGAAAACCACGTCAGACCAGATGTGCTGGCTCACGCCTAAAATCCCAGCATTTTTGGAGGCCAAGGCGAGAGGATGGCTTGAGCCCAGGAATCAGACCACTGAACTCTAGCCTGGGCAACAGAATGTGACCCTGTTGAAAGAAAGGAAAGGAAGAAAGAAAAAAGAGGAAGGAAGGAAAAGAGGGGGGGGAGGGAAGGTAGAGGAAAGGAAGAAAGAAAAAAAAGAAAGAAAGGGCTACTTCCTGGCACTTCCATTACCATGTGATACTGGGAGGGCAATTGTCCAGAACCACACATAGGTTCACTGCATTCCTTGGCTCCCAGGACAGAGTCCTTTGAGGTTCCTTCAAGCATCCGCACTGTGCTGGGAAATGCAGCTTTTATCAACTTCAGATGTCAATCCACAACTCCACAGCCTTTTTGGGTTTGGTTCCTAAATGAATTCCTGGCTAGATGACTGGAACAGAGTTCTGGTGAACATCTTCCCTCCTGCTAAGATAAGTCAGGTTCCTAAAGACAGATGTGTAGCTCTTTGTGGCAAAAATATTCTGGGCACGAACATCTTCAGCTGAACAGCATGGAATGATGTGGAAAATGTGAAGCCCTGGACTGCTCTCTGTGCCAGTGGTTTTCTGGGACTGCAAAGTTGAAGGAGAGCAGAAAGGAGGAGGCAGAAATTAGCCAAACTAGACCAGCTATCGCCCCAGCTGCATGGTTAACATCTTCCTTGTTCCTGATTAGGCCCGTTTATTATGCCAATGGCAAAAGGATCATGACGGTCTTCCCAAATGAATGAATGTTTTCTGGAGCTGAGATTGCTGGCCCCTATTTGCAGAGTGCATGCTGAAGCATCTGACCGATTACTGGATTCCTAACTTTTACATCTTTTTTAAACTGAGATATTTCTATGGATGGCAGAAAGATAAAGGCAAAAAAAAAAAAAAAAAAAAAAAAAAGTCTGGCTCACCCAGCTCTTGGGTTAACTGACAAAAAGTTCCTGGTATCTGCAATTAGTGCTTTCTCCTCCTGGGTAGGGTGTTCTCCGCCACCTTGTGGACATTTGGGAAACTGCACCGTCCCAAACACCTATGATCAGAGGAAGAACAGAGGCTGCCACAAACCCCTGGTCCCCTGAAGTAAAGACCAGGCGCCAGGCTTGCCCAATGGAGGACCAGCACAGAGCAGAATGAGGCTGAGTAGGGTGTTAACCTTCCATGCATCACATTATCTGCCTCTGTGACAGACAACATCTGCATCCACTACAGATGGAGATGAAACAAAGGCTTTCACTGGATCTCAAGTCAGGTGCTTCTTGTTATTGAGCTGAAAGGGGGAACATGTTATGTTCCAAGCTGCTCTTGGCATAGGAGCATGGCAGGATTGAGTTCTACATAACATGTTACCCCGGCTTGTCTTATGTGAAAAGAGAAGCCCAGAAAGAGTTTGGACACAAAGATGCAAATAAATCCTGGGTTTGCATTTGATTTGGTAAGTGGCCTTTCACCACCAGCTTGCAGACTTAAGGGAAAAAAAATACATGGTAGGCTTTGTGGGTAGTAAAGAAAACCTAAGCTCCCATACCTCACAGCCTGGCTTTTCAGTCTGCCTTCTCCCAACCCTTATCACATACCAGCTGTGTGATCTTGGGTACTTTGTCTATAACAACCAATTTTCTTGTCTGCAGAGTATAGATAATAGAGGACCTGCCCCATGGGAAACTTGGAGGACTAAATGAGATTAAGCCCAAGGCCTGGCTCATGGCTGATTCTCTTAACAGCTTCATGTGTGTAATCAACATGTGCCAAGTTATCTGGACCCTCTATAAATATACAATAGGAAGGACCAGTCATGGGTATGATGAGGGAGATGATAGAAACAGTAGTGGGGTCAAGTGAATCTGTCCCATAGTCTCTAATTTGAAACAGCTGAACTGTGCTATTGTCTCCTTGGAGGTAAGCTATAAGTCATAGTGTACCTCAAGGCGGGCTACAGTTAAGGAACTTAAATGTACCAAGTGATTAAAGGCTGGGCTGCCTGCTCCCTGTATGGCCACACTCTCTACCCTTCTGCCTACTCCCTACTATCCCAGGCAGTGGCAGGTCTCCTAGCTTCTGAGTGGTGAGCAGTTCCCATACCTCCCCTTTGAGACAGAGGCCTGCAGAACCTGGCTGGCTGGGGTGGGGAGTGTACATGCTGGTCGGCCCCCAGGGTAAATGTGGCTCTTCTAAAAGATACCTGAAGGGATGCAAAATTTAGCAGCAAACCCCAAGAACAGCCCTTTGTCACCTCTGCATTTTCTACCAAAGATTTTAAACTTTGACGTCTATGTCTGGCATTTCTAGAGATTGTTATTCCCTCATAAGGGAAAAAATACAAACTTATTGTATATTTACTGAGCATCTACAATGGGCCAGGCACCCAGCTAAGGAGTTTAGATATTTAATCCTCTCAACAGCCCTGTAAAATAGGTATTGTTTAAAATGGATTTCACCCACTTCACAGGCAAGGAAATGGAAGTACAGTACAGTAAAGTGGTTTGGCCAATCCACCTGGCTAGTGAGAATAGAGCCAGAGTCAGCCTAGAGGTAGGACACTTTTAGCAGCGTTCCATCTTTGTGTGCCCCACAGCACAGGCACAATGCCCGGGGCTTAGGAAGAGCTTGGTAAATGCCTGCTGAGTTGAGAATGGTAGGATTCATGTACCAAAAGGGCATTCAAAAACGGGCAAATACTCAGGCGGGCTCTGAAAGACTAGCTATGTAGAGCGACAGATGGCGAATCATCAATTTAAAACTCTGTCATCCAGCCAGTTGGCCTGATGGCCTGTAGCCAGCCATGTACAAAGCCTGACTTGATCAGTGGTGGCTCTTTTATTTCAGGCAATCCACCTTCCAAAGAGGTGCCTGCTGGGAAGTACCCATTCATTGTCACTTCTGAAGATGGGCGGAAGGTTCCTGTAGTCCAGGCCTATGCTTTTGGCAAATACCTAGGCTATCTGAAGATCGAGTTTGATGAAAAAGGAAATGTCATCTCTTCCCATGGAAATCCCATTCTTCTAAATAGCAGCATTCCTGAAGGTATGTGAAATTCAGGGGAATATTCCACCCATCTAAAGTGCAGATAGGTGAATATTTTCCTCATTCCCTTTTTCCTTTAATATTTCAGGGCAAGACTGTAATACCGTTGAAGAATTTAGCTTCTTCCTTAAGTTTACCGTCTTCATGGATAGATTTAAAACACACCCAAATGCCAAAAGCCCCACTTGTTTCTTCAAGTCTTCTCAGCATTACTCCTTCCTCTGCCTTTTAAAATCTTGATCCTGACATGCAAAAGCCACTCTCAGCTTGTGTTCACAGGAAAGATGATAACTGAAGCAAAGGGGTTCAAATTGGGCAGAGCAGAGCTCAAGTCCTGGTCCCTAACTAGAGGTAGTATTCCTTGAGCAAGTTGCCCAATCTCATGGACCTCAGTTTCTTTATTAAATGAGGGAGTACCTTATTTTTTACATCTGAGTCTCAGAGTAAAGATACATTTTTATGTCACTGATTTTTGTATGTATACAGAATACACTCCTGTGCTTCTTTCGTCTTCCCTTTTCTGTTGACTACGATCATGTCACAAAGGTGAGGTGCACAGCACCCAGGAGAGCCTGTAGTCACAAAACAGGCTTCTCAGTAGCCAGATGGGAAAGGGGTTCAGGACCACACTGACAGCGACAGCCCAGCTGCACCTCAGCAGGTCCTTTACAACGGCTCCTGGGCCTTTCGGAGTCTCTACCACGACCAGTAATGCTGTCCCAGGTGGACAATGGGTACCTCTTACAGATGTAATTAAGTTGGTAGATGTTCAGCATATTCTTAAATTAAGATGCATTCCAACTCTTATTACCAGGAAACAAAATAGAAGTTCCTAAAGAAATTTCATGGTCGAAACCAAAATGCACACAAATGTGGTAAAGAAATGTGTTCTAACAGCAAGTAGGCTAGATGATCATTCCATTCCTTTTCCAGAATTTAGCCCAGTGTGAGATTTGCTTTAATTGTAGGCTACCTTCTTTTCTTTCTTCTAGATCCAAACATAAAAGCAGACATTAACAAATGGAGGGTAAAATTGGATAATTATTCTACCCAGGAATTGGGGAAAACAATTGTCTATCTAGATGGCTCCTCTCAATCGTGCCGCTTTAGAGAATGTAACATGGGCAACCTGATTTGTGATGCTATGGTAAGTCATCTGCAGGAGTGAACATATGCTAGGGAGGAAGGAAAGGAAGAGGAAAGAGGAAGGAAGGATGCAAGAAGGGGCAGAGCGATAGCTATAAATGAAAGATTTCAAAACATTTTTAGCCAGGATGGTGGCATGTGCTTATAGTCTCAGCTACTCAGGATGCTTTAGTGGGAGGATGGCTTGAGCCCAGGAGGCTGCAGTGAGCTATAATTGCACCACTGCACTCCAGCCTGGGCAACAAGGCGAGATTCTGTCTCTAAAATTAAATAAATATGAAAAATAAATAAAACATTAGTGCCTAAACAAAAGCCTGATATAGCTTCATACTCAGTACCTTCTTAAGGTACCAAAAGGCGATCAGGTAACTACCAAAGTATTGCTTTACAAGAACTAAAACCTTTATTTTAAGGTGTTCTTAGATGTCTGAATTTTGGATGTTGTTTTCATTTTGTAAAATGATACAAATGCACACTCTGCTACTCTGGAGGTATCAACATAATAGATAAAGCATATCTGCTTTGATATAACTTGGCCATACTGTTTTTCCCTCATCTGTTCACTTGGCTCCAGAGAACCTTGTCCTGTGTGACAGGAACCTCTTTCACAGGCACAGAAAGACAACACACAGTTTTAACGATAATAACAAGTCCCGTGGCTGAGCAAGATCACCTCTGAAGAACAAGCCCTTGTCTACTTATCTACAGGCAGAATGGCCATGATAGCTCCCTGGGGGCCCTGTTGAGCCAAGGTCTCCTACATCAGACTCACCACTTCCACAGGCTCACAGCCTGCACCCAGGGGAGTAATTTCTGTCAGTGCTTGGCATGTGATGCCCAGTGCCCAGGATACAACTGCACTCAATAAATGCTTGCCATGTAAATGACAATTATGCTAATGCCAGGATGAGACTCAGTGTCTCAGCACCATGCAGTTAATGCTAGAGAAGTAGTCAATGAAAAGCTAGTATATAATGTTAAGAGAAGTCTGGAGGGAAACACCCCTAGCTGTTGGCAGGGCTTATTCCTCTGTTAAAGAGCCTAGAACAAATAAAGGAGAGCTTTGGGGTTTCTTTCTATTTTCTTTGAGAAGGAGTCTTGCTGTCTTGCCCAGGCTGGAGTGTAGTGGCGCAATCTTGGCTCACTGCAACCTCTCTCGGGTTCAAGCAATTCTCCTGCTTCAGCCTCCTGAGTAGCTGGGATTACAGGCATCCAACACCATGTCCGGCTAATTTTTATATTTTTAGTAGAGATGGGGTTTCACTATTATTGGCTAGGCTGGTCTCAAACTACTGACCTTAGGTGATCTGCCTACCTTGGCCTCCCAAAGTGCTGGGATTACAGGTGTGGGCCACGCCCAGCCTTTTTTTTCCTCTAAATGAGAAAGTATTCATTTCTCATAACTAAACATATAGTTTGTAAAAGAAAAATAAGATGGATGTGATTCTCCCCAGTTTCGAAAGGCTGTCCCTGTCTTTCCAAAACTGCCAACTTGAGAATCAGCTGGAGACATAGACATGGAGACCAGGTTCTCTTTGGCATGAGGTCTGGTGTTGAGCAGGCCTTAGGGCCACGCCTTCGGAATCAGGCAGGGGGCCCCAGCCTGCCCTGGAGAAAGAAGCCTGTGTGGGAGTGGCTCTGCAGGCCACCTCACATGGGAAGCCCAGTCCCGACACCAGGGCTACAACCAGGAGACTATCTTGCCAAGGCCCACTGCCCTGAAAGTATGGGGGTTCTAGGAGAGGAAACTAAAAGTTTGACATGAACTGGTAACAGTATCATATTTTTACTTCTCAGAGCATAAAACTAGTTCTAATTATAGTTGAGAAATCCCTGAGAACACAGTAGCAGGGAAAAAGTAGCTTTATTTCCTCACTAGAGCTAACCATATTCCTGGAGCTGATCCTAAGAAAGAAGATCCAAAATAACTAATGTAAATTTGTGCTATTGTTGCAGATTAACAACAACCTCAGACACCCGGATGAAATGTTCTGGAACCATGTATCCATGTGCATTTTAAATGGAGGTGGTATCCGGTCGCCCATTGATGAACGCAACAACGGTATGCTCTCAGGCCCAGCTCCTCAGTGTGTCATGTTCTCTCATCTCCTTTTCTGCTGGGGTTCTTGCCCTGAACGCACCCATGTGCAGCCTCAGTTCATCTCTGCTGCCAGCTGTACTAGAATTATTAAAGTCTAGGATCTAGCCTGAAGGACACACACAAGCTTGTGTGTTCTTATATGTATTCACACACAGAAGCTGCAGCTAGGGTTAGTGGAACTCAAGTGTGGTCTGACTTCCTGACTTACAAAGCTAAATACTGGTTGATTCTGATTTATGCAAACTATCAACAGTCTCCACTTTAGCATCTGAAAAGAGACAAAACTACCAATCTTCTGTCCTGGAAAAGACATACCACTGGATTAAAATGTTACTTTAGTATAGTTACAGATATCCAAGATTATATAATATGGCAAAACAAATCAACTAGACAAAGATTCAAGACACTCTTGCAGCCCTCCCTGATTTACTGTAAAAACCAATCAGCATCAGTATAAGGCCCCAAATGCATTCCATTGCCAAACAGGGACATACGGCAGGGACACACTTTGTCTGGAGGAACTGAGCAACACAAACAAACTACCAGAGATCCAGCCCCAACCTGGGAGATCTAAGACTGAGCACAGTGAACTTCTGAGGCATAGCCATTTGTGAGCTCCCACCATCTTGCCCAATGGTGGAGGCCAGGGCCAGAGGCCTCCTAAACCCATTCCTTCCCTAAGTGTCAGAAACCACTTACACATAGCTGATGCTGCTCTAAAAGCCTCCCCATGCCCTCCTCATTTATTTCCCCAGCCCTAGGGAAACTGGTCATGGGTTTAATATTTACTCAAGCTATTTTCCTTCTTGCCTCATCTGTGACTATCCTCAGGTACAATTACCTGGGAGAACCTGGCTGCTGTATTGCCCTTTGGAGGCACATTTGACCTGGTCCAGTTAAAAGGTTCCACCCTGAAGAAGGCCTTTGAGCACAGCGTGCACCGCTATGGCCAGTCCACTGGAGAGTTCCTGCAGGTGGGCGGTAAGTCACCCATCCTGTAGGGCTGGGCCATCCAAAGTGATGTGTGTGGGATTTCCTGCTGGTTGGCTCAGCTTCCCCCTCACCAAAATTCCTATGGTCAGGTGGGTTTGGGTTTTCCCCCATCCAATACCAATACATCATCCTTTAATGGCTGTGGACTCTCAGAGCCACTGAGATTAGGTTGGGGTCAAAGCCCAAAAGCCCTGGCAATAAACAGTATTTGCCAAGTCTGATTTGGTCATCAGATAGGCCCTCTAAGCAGATCATCTGCTTTGAGGTCTAGTTTCTAATAAAATCTTATTTATGCATTCAATATTCTTTAAAAACAAAAACAAACAAACAAAAAAACCCTCTCCTCTGTTCTACTCATCACTGCCTGGAACCATGCCAAGATTTAAAGGCATGCTGTCCAACTGGTATTAACCAGGATGATTCCTGGAAGGAGCAGCCTGCTGCACAGACACACCTGAACAACTGGTTCTTGGCCCACTGTGTCTTGGGACAAGTTCTCAACCCCTCTGGGCACAGGGAGAAAACCTTTCCTGTTTATCTCATGGACTGCAGTGAAAGTTGAACAGAAATAAATGCTTCCCAAATTGCCAAGGGCATCTGAAACACTTTGTTAATAATTAATTCCACAGTCCAGTGAATTAATCCTTTAAAAGTAACCTTATTTTACCTGGAAACCATAATCTGACCTCATTTTTTAACCAGTGGGGCGCTACCCTACCGCCTCTGGGGCAACCTGGACATCCTCCATTTTCCCAGAAGGGAGTTGAAGGAACAGTAGTGTTTTGATCTCTAGGGAAGCACTGCATAGCTATATGCCTTGTGAAAGTTGCCCAATTCCAAATGATTACCATTTAATGATCTTCAAAATTGTATAATGCTCTGTGCCTGTCATCTGTTTCTCACTAAGGCCACTGAACCAAGTTACTAGGCCAATTCAGGATTTTGAAGGAAAAACAAAAAAAGATGTGGTTTCTTCACGTACAGTCACTCTTTGCCCATTCTGATCCAGAGCTGGTTTTCCTTCCAGTGGTTCTCATATGTCCTGGAAGGACTCAAGGATAAAGGGTGGCTGCAATGTCACAATTCTCTTGATAAAATTTCACTCAAGTTTAAACCAAAGGAAAACCACAGCCCCATGCCCCAATTCTACAGCTTGGCCAAAATCCCTTTCTTAGAAAACAGAAATCTCCCTTTGGATCCAGTGAACACAGACTCACTTCTTTTCTAGGAATCCATGTGGTATACGATCTTTCCAGAAAACCTGGAAACAGAGTAGTCAAATTAGATGTTCTTTGCACCAAGTGTCGAGTGCCCAGTTATGACTCTCTCAAAATGGATGAGGTATATAAGGTGATCCTCCCAAACTTCCTGGCTAATGGTGGAGATGGATTCCAGATGATAAAAGATGAACTGTTAAGACATGACTCTGGTAAGCACAAGTGTCTCTTCCTTCCTCTAAAGAACAACAGAATTAAACCAAGAAGGGAGCTATTAGTGGTGCCAGGAGGGCAAAGTGACTCCCTGTATTGCTGACTCCCTCCTGCTTTGCTTGTTGGAAAGCAGCAGCACAGCACAGCAGAGAGGAATATGTAGCCTGTCACTCGCCAAGCACACATACTCCTCCATCCAACCCAGAGAGAAACCATTTGTAAATCAAAACTGTTTTTAAATCCTTTTAACTACATCTAAGCAGCCATTTAAATTGTGAAATATGAGTTTTGCATTTACAAAAAAATCACACCTCTGGAATTTTAGGACATGGAAAATCATCACATTGAATCGCCTAAATTTTCCTTCTTGAAGCAGCTTTCTCTATGAATCGGCCAGGTAGATGAGGATAGGGTAAGCGCTGCCCTTTCAGCACAGTGGTTGGTGGTACAAATCATAGGAACAACCATACTTGATGTCAGTTGGTATTTCTGGCAGCACTGAGGAACATTATATGCCAGACTCACTTTTAGAAATCCAGTTGAGAGAGATCCAAGATGGCTGATCACTAGCAGCTCAGGATTATAGCTCCCAGTGAAAGCACAGAGAATGAGAGGATGTCACACTTTCAGACGAATTTTTGTTGCTCATGGACCAGGAGATTCCCAGCGGAGGAGCCCCATGGGTCACCCGCGCAACTCTTGTGGCCAGCGTGGTGGTTCTTGGTGTGGAGTAAACAAGACTGGGTCCCCTTTTGGTTGACGTTTGGAGCTCCGAGAAGGCAGAGTCGCCTATTCAGCTGACTGAAGGATGGACTCAAGAAGGAAGCCAGACCGGAGATTCCCAGGCAGAAAAGCACCATCAGTCTTAATGCCACTGTTTAAGCCAGTGCAGTGGGTTGCTCAGATTCTGGCGCTGGGAATCAACAAGTTGGACGTCCACTCAGAGACTTAATTAGAAAGTCGGGTATTACAAAGACGACAGATGGATAAATTTATAATGATGGGAAGAAACCAGCCTAAAAAGCCTGAGAATACCCAAAATCAGAATGCCTCTCCCTCTACAGGGGATCACACTTCCTCATCAGCAACAGAACAAGGCCTGATGGAGAACGAGTGTGTTCCATTAACGGATGCAGGCTTCAGAAGGTGGATGATAAGAAACTTCTGTGAGTTAAAAGAACATGTTCTAACCCAATGCAAAGAAACTAAGAACTTTGAAAAAAGGTTTGACAAAATCCTAACGAGAATAGACAATTTAGAGAGGAATATAAGTGAATTAATGGAACTGAAGAATACAATACGAGAACGCTGTGAAGTATGCACTGGTTTTAACAGTTGAATTGATCAAGCAGAAGAAAGGATATCAGAGGTTGAAGACCAACTTAATGAAATGAGAAGACAAGATTAGAAGAAAGAGTAAAAAGGAATGAGCTAAGTCTCCAAGAAATATGGGACTATGTGGAAAGACCTAACTTATGTTTGCTAGGTGTACCTGAATGTTATGAAGAGAATGAATCAAAGCTGGAAAATATTCTTCAGGATATTATTCAGGAAAACTTTCATAACCTAGTAAGGCAAGACAATATTCAACTCCAGGTAATACAGAGAATACCACAAAGATATTCCTCAAGTAGAGCAACTCCAAGACACATAATCATTAGATTCACCAGGGTTGAAATAAAGGAGAAAATTCTAAGGGCAGCTACAGAGAAGGGTCAGGTTACCCATAAAGGGAAGCCTATCAGACTCACAGCAGATCTCTCAGCAGAAACCCTACGAACTAGAAGAGAGTAGGGTCAATATTCAATATCCTCAAAGAAAATAATTTTCAACCCAGAATCTCATATCCAGCCAAACTGAGCTTTATAAATGAAGGAAAAATAAAATTTTTCATGAACAAGCAAGCACTCAGAGATTTCAACACCACCAGGCCTGCTTTACAAAAGCTTCTGAAAGAAGCACTATACACAGAATGGAACAACCAGTATCAGTCATCCCAAAAACTGACCAAAAGGTAAAGAGTATCTCCATAATGAAGAATCTATATCAACTAATGGGCAAAATAGCCAGCTAGCATTAAAGGACAATATTAAACTCAAAAATATCAATATTAATCCTAAATTTAAATGGATTAAATGCCCCAATCAAAGACACAGAAAGGAAAATTGAATAAAAAGTCAAAACCCATTGGCACGCTGTATCCAGTTCCATCTCATAAGCAAGGACACACAAAGACTCAAAACAAAGCTTTGGTGGAAGACTTACCAATCAAATAAAGAGCAAAACGAAAAAAAAAAAAACAGGACTTGTAACTTTCGTCTCTGACAAAATAGACTTTAATAGTAACAAAGACTAAAACAAAGAAGGACATTATATAATGGTAAAAGGATCGATACAACAATAGGAGTCAATGATCATAAATATATATGCACCCAATATAGGAACACCCAGATACATAAGACAAGTTCTCAATAACTTATAAAGAGACTTGGACTCCCACACAATAATAGCAGGAGACTTCGACACCACATTGTTAATATTCGATGGATCAATGAGATAGAAAATTAACAGGGACATTTATGATTTCATCTGAGACCTGCAGCAAGTAAATTCAGTGAATATCTATAGAATTCTTCACCCCAGGTCCACAGAACATACATTTTTCTCAGTATCACATTACATCTATTTTGAAAGTGACCACATAATTGGAAGTAAATCATTCTTTAGCATTTGTATAGCATTTCACAGACTTAAATGAAATATTTTTTTTTTAAATTTAGAAAATTAGAGATTTAGAGAACTATAGAGTAAAAAAAAAAGAAAGAAAGAAAGAAAGAAATCCAGTTCAGAGTCACCTTATGTGCATACCTTAGGCTGACAAGAGAGCACACCTCCCCTTCCTCTTCCTAGGGCAGAGACCAGAATGCTTACAAGACACACAAGCAGCTTCCTGGCATCTCTGGGAAGTTCCTCCAGGATACTCCTAAGTCTTACCAGGCTGGACTTGTCATTTTAGCTGCTTATCCAAAGGAGGGTGGAGGGCAGAATCAGACCAAAGGAGGCAGCCTTTCCTGGAAGGAAAGGTGCTGGCTTCTTCTGTCCCTTCTATGACAGAAGATGGAAGGGCTGGCCTAAAAGCCCCATGAGACAAAGAGGCTGATAGCCATCAGCTGTGTACCACTCAAGCCTAGACTGATGGGTGTCACAGAGAAGGAGCTCATGCAGAAGGCTAAGGAAGCCCTGGACCTAAGGGTTCTCAACCCTAGCTATACATTAGAAACACTTCAGGAGCATTTTAAATTAAATACCAATGGCTTGGCCCCAGCTCTTAAGAGATTCTAAGGTAACTGGATTGGGGCTAAACTCTTCCAGTGATTCTAGTCTATACCCTGAGGTGAAAACCACTGAAGAGAGAAGAGTTCTTAAGTATTGGAGTGATCTTTTTAAACTAAAATTCTGTTGGGTCCCCATAGATTTCTTGTAGCTATAGGCAATTAGCATTTATCACCTGTCCTCTCTTTTGTAAAGGAAACCCCCTAAGTCCCGTCATCAATTATGTGAAAATAATTATTGGGCAGACAAACAAAAGGAAGCCACTTTTATATCTCAACTAATTGCTCTTGACCCAATTCCCTAATGCCCTTGTTCTGGAGCGCTTCAAAGGCTGTGATGTCAATAACCTCTTTCTAGTCATCTCAGAGCCGAGACAATTCTACTTCCCCCAATTACCCAATATTGAACAACAGACACATTTCACATCTGGAGCATGAAAAAACAATCAAATTCTTTGTACTTATGATCACCACTGTTCTTGTTTTCTCTGACACTTTACCCGCTTATGAAGTAGCTTCCTTTTATAATTACAAAGGGCTGCCTTACTATTGATTGATAATTATCTTTTCTGTAGTTAAAATCATGTATTTATTTTTCTAGGTGACCAAGATATCAACGTGGTTTCTACATATATCTCAAAGATGAAAGTAATTTATCCAGCAGTTGAAGGTCGGATCAAGTTTTCCACAGGAAGTCATTGCCATGGAAGCTTTTCTTTAATATTTCTTTCATTTTGGACAGTGATGTTTGTTTTATACCAATAGCCAAAAATTCTCCTTGCCATTAACTTGTGAAACTGCATTTTCATTTTTTCAAGTGAGATACAAATCTGCCTTTTAGGACCTGGCTTTAGTGACAGCACAGATCATCTTCACAGGCTCCTAGAAGCTGAAGGTTAGAGCATTATAAAATGAAGAGACTGATGTGATCGCTCAGGGTCAGTAACTTAGTGAGTTAGAAAAAAAAATTAACATAGGGCCCTATATGGAGAAATTATATTTGGTTTACATTTCCACTATAGTTTACATTTCTAAATTTTAATAAAATTTTACTAATGATTTTTAAACCACACTTTTCTTCTTCATATCCATTTCTAATCCATCAAACAGCTTATGTTTACATAAAATTTTATCATTTAGAAGGAAGTTTTAAGCAGACTGTCTCATTTGATGTCCACAGCTTGCTTTTGGAAGT
This sequence comes from Callithrix jacchus, assembly GCF_049354715.1. Classification (NCBI taxonomy): domain Eukaryota; kingdom Metazoa; phylum Chordata; class Mammalia; order Primates; family Cebidae; genus Callithrix; species Callithrix jacchus. Next base: position 91,171,477 of record NC_133505.1, read on the forward strand.
AAAGACAGATGTTCTTCCCACCTGTCAGATGAAAATACTAAAGCTCAAAAAAGGCTGACTTGACCATACAGCTAATGCCAACAGATCCAAGACCTAGACCTAGGTCTTTTGAACTCAAGTCCAGGACTCTCAACTATCTCAAGTTACTGTTCTGAATGATACTTAGTATCTCCTCTCTTCATAATTATCAATAGCCCCAAGCTCACGGATAACAAATTCTGCCTTATTTCTTGTCTCTATTTTTTCACTTTTTAGCTCCTGTTACAATAGCAAGTTTAATGGTTAAACACAGGATACCATTCTCTCTTGAAACATCCATGTGCCTTCGATGAGTCTGAGAGCAAGCTGTATAGTAGATAATGGAAAGGACAGAAGCTGCAAACGACAGACAAAGGACAGGGGAGAAAGGAAAGTGAAGAACAGGACACCAGGACTGGTTTATATCATAAAAGAGCAAGAGCTAAAGAGCATTTACACATTAAACAGCTACTTGTTAAGCATACTACCCATCAGATGGCATTAGTTGTTATTTTATGTGATTCCATCAGTTCTGCCTTTGCCCTCTTTCTTCTTCCTAAAATGAAGGTATCATGAGAAGAGAACCTTCTAAGATAAGCTGTAATTCTAAACCAGTAACTGTCCCTCTTGAGCAAGCTGCCAGCACTGTACTTATTCGACTCATAACACACATGCCCAGTTATGGAATGTCCAGAGTTCTGGAAGAAATGACTTTAAGAGGTATTTTCTTAAAGTACATTTTTGAAGTAACTCTGCCTCCAAATCTGAACAGTCACTGTAAATCATTCTCAAGTCCAGATATGAGAACTCCTGCTGCAAAGTGGGACCCTCTGAGTGGGTGTTCAGGAAATATCCATGCTGATGAAATTACTTAGGCCCAAAGAACAAATACTTAAGGAGGAAGTGGAACCATGTGAGCCTGCTCAGCTCAGTGTAATAATTCAAGAAATGGGGGACTTCACCTTAAAATAGTGTGAAAATGGCAGCTAGAGGTTTGGATAGGGAGTATGTTTGTTTCTTAGTGTTTACAAATATTAAGTACTCTTGATAAAAAAAATATACTTTTAAACTTCATAACCTTTTTATAAAAGTTGTTGCAGTAAAATAATAGTCTCAGGTCTATGCATATATGGATTAGCTGTAAAAAAAAAAAAAGTCAGTAAGATTGTACAAGGTAAATTAGAGAAAGGTACATTTAGGGCTTTTTATGCTTGGCCAGTAAAATAGGGTAAATCTTATTAGCACAATTTTTTAAAGAACTTTTTTTAAGTTTCCTAAATGTGTGTATGTATTATACAGTGGTATAAGAAATGACTTTCAACCACTTTGCAACTGTAGATTCCCAAAAATAAAATTGAAGATATGCTGTTTGGTCTTTGATAGTTGTTTCTTCTCTCAATCAAACACCTGTAACTCAAGACAATATGCCTAAAGGAAAACTCTGGCAGATTTTCACTGGTATCATTTGTCTTGATCATAAGCCACTTGTCTGATAACCCTCCTTCTCCCCTCACACCCCTAAAATGAGAAGAAAAATGCATCTAATTTTTAAGTAGGAGAGAAAAGTGAGTGGTATTTTAAGGAAAACTACTAAATTTGGCGGCTTTGATATACAGAATCTGATATAAAAATGGTTTTGAGGCTAGTACTGATTGCTAAAAATAAAAATTTTCAAGATAATGTTGAGGATTTTAATGTACTGGCTGTGGGCCCAGGAATCTCCGTCAAGCATACGAATAACACAGTAAGTTGGTTTCATCGTACCTCAATCAGTCAGACACAGTAAAACCATGTTAGTGCCCTTTGTTTGTTTGGGCTATTAGCCCGTTCTCATGCTGCTACTAAAGACATACCCGAGACTGGGTAATTTATAAAGAAAAAGAGGTTGGCCAGGCACGGTGGCTTACACCTGTAATCCCAGCACTTTAGGAGGCTGAAGTGGGCATATCACAAGGTCAAGGGATCGAGACCATCGTACCCAACATGGTGAAACCCCATCTCTACTAAAAATACAAAAACTAGCTGGGCATGGTGGCACACATCTGTAGTCCCAGATACTCAGGAGGCTGAGGCAGGCAAATCACTTGAACCCAGGATGCAGAGTTGCAGTGAGCCAAGATCGCACCATTGCACTCCAGCCTGGGCAACAGAGCGAGACTCCATCTCAAAAAAAAAAAAAAGAAAAAAGAAAAAAAGGTTTAATGGAGACTTACAGTTTCATATAGCTGGAGAGACCTCACAATCATGGCAGAAGGCAGAGAAGGTGCAAAGGCACATCTTACATGGAGGCAGACAAGAGTGAGTGAAGGGTAACTGCCCTTTACAAAACCATCTCATGAGACTTATTCACGATCACAAGAACAGCATGGGAAAGACCTGCCCCCATGATTCAATTACCTCCTACTGGGTCCTTCCCATGACATGTGAGGATTATGGGAGCTAAAATTCAATATGAGATTTGGGTGGGGACACAGCCAAACAATAGCATTCTGCCCGGCCCCTTCCAAATATCATGTCCTTCCATTTCAAAACCAATCATGCCTTCCCAACAGTCCCCCAAAGTCTTAACTCATTCTAGAACTAACTCAAAAGTCCACAGTCCAAATTCTCATCTGAGACAAGGCAAATCCCTTCTGCCTATGAACCTGTAAAATCAAAAGCAAGCTAGTTACTTCCTAGATACAATGGGGGTACAGGCATTGAGCAAATACAGCCATTCCAAATGGGAGAAATTGGCCAAAACAAAGGGGATACAGGCCCCATGCAAGTCCAAAATCCAGCAGGGCAGTTGTCTTAAAGCTCCAAAATGAATTCCTTTGACTCCACATCTCACATCCAGGTCAGGCTGATATAAGAAGTGGGTTCCCATGGTCTTGGGAAGCTATGTCCCTATGGCTTTACAGGGTACAGCCCCGCTCCTGGTTGCTTTCACAAGCTGACATTGAGTGCCTGCAGCTTTTCCAGACACATGGCGCAAGCTGTAGGTCAAGCTACCATCTCACAGCCCCCTTCTCACAGCTCCATTAGGCAGTGCCCCAATGGGCCCTCTTCTCACAGCTCCATTAAGCAGTGCCCTAGTAGGGATTCTGCATGGGTGGGTTCCAACCCCACATTTCCCTTCTGCACTGCCGTAACAGAGGTTCTCCATAAGGGCGCTGCCCCTGCAGTAAACTTTTGCCTAGACATCCAGGTATTTCCATACATCCTCTGAAATCTAGGAAGAGGTTCCCAAATCTCAATTCTTGATTTCTGTGCATCTGCAAACTCAACGACATGGAAGCTGCACCAAGGCCTAGGCTTGCACCCTCTGAAGGCATGGCCTGAGCTGTACCTTTGCCCCCATTAGCCACAACTGGAGTTGAAGCAGCTGGGATGCAGGGCACCAAGTCCCTAGGCTGGCCACAGCAAGTTGGGAGGATGGTGCCTAGACCTGGCTATTTTTCCCTCCTAAGCCTCTGGGCTTGCGATGGGATGAGCTGCTATGAAGGTCTCTGACATGCCCTGGAGATATTTTCCCCATTTTCTATTGTCTTGATGATCAGCATTTGGCTCCTCCTTACTTATGTGCATTTCTGTAGCAGGCCTGAATTTCTCCCAGAAAATGAGTTTCTTTTCTATTAGATCATCAGGCTGCAAATTTCCCACTTTTTTCCCATTATGTGCTGCTGAAGCAAGTACAAATCTTTCAAACTTTTATGTTCTGCTTCTTCTTAAATGTTTTGCCACTTAGAAATTTCTTCTGTCCAATAGCCTAAATTATCTCTCTCAAGTTCAAAGTTCCACAGACCTTTAGGGCAGAGGCAAACGGTCATCAGTCTCTCTGCTAAAGCATAGCAAGAATCACCTTTGCTCCAGTTCCAAATAAGTTCCTCATCTCCGAGACCACCTCAGCCTGGACTTTTTGGTCAAAACCATTCAACAAGTCTCTAGAAAGCTCCAAAGTTTCCCACATCTTCCTGTCTTCTTCTGAGCCCTCCAGACTGTCCCAAATTCTGCCAGTTCCAAAGTCACTTCCAAATTTTCAGGTATCTTAATAGCAGTATCCTATTCTACTGGTAACAATTTACTGTATTAGTCCATTCTCACAGGGCTAATAAAGACATACCCAAGACTGGGTAATATAAAAAGAGGTTTAATGGGTTTGCAGTTCCACATGGCTGGGGAAGACATATCATGGCAGGTGAAGGAGGGGCAAAGGCACATCTTACATAGCGATGGACAAGAGAGCAAGTGCAAGGGAACTGCCCTTTATAAAACAGATCTTGTGACACTTTCACTATCACAAGAACAGCATGGGAAAAACCCATCCCCATAATTCAATTACCTCCCACTGGGTCCCTCCCACGACACATGGGGGTTATGGGAGCTACAATTCAAGATGAGATTTGGGTGGGGACACAGCCTTAAGATATCAGGATGCTATAGTAAAATACAATAGGATGGGTGGCTTATAAACAACAGAAGTTTATTTCTGACACTTTTGGTGGCTGGGGAATCCAAAAGCAAGGCACTAGCAGACTTGGTGTCTGGTGAGGGCCTGCTTCCTGGTTCACAGATGGCACCCAACCGACTGTGTCATTACAAAATGGAAGAGACCAGACAACTTTGGGGCCTCTTTTATGGGAAGCACTAATCCCATTCAAACCCTCATAACCCAATTACCTGTCATAGGCCCAAACTCCAACATCATCACATGAATGATCAAGTTTCAACACAGGAAGTTTGGGGTTAAACAAACATTCAGACCATAGCAGTAGCTGCCTTCGGCAGTTTGCCAAAAGAGTAGGCTGGGTTTCTTAAGAGGAAAGTTTAGGCTGCCAATAGGTGTCCTTCAGAAGACGCTGTTACCTCTGTGAGTATGTAGTCAAATGGATGTTTGGTTTGGCAAATAGGTGTCCTTCAGAAGAATTTTCTGCCTCTGTGAGTATGTAGTCCCATGATTGTTTTGGTTTGGCAAGAAGCCATAACTGCTTGCCAAGATTAGATAAAGTTTCCTGTATTAGTATAAGTTTCCTGGGGCCACCGTAACAAACTGGGTGGTTTAAGTGACAGAAATGTATCATCTAACAGTTCTGGAGGCTAGAAGTCCAAGGTCAAGCTGGCAGTGTTGGTTTCTTCTGAGGGCTGTGGGAGAGAATGTGTTCCGTGCCTCTTTCCCAGCACCAGGTAGCCTCTAGCCTCAGGCATCCTTGGCTTATATACTGGATTAGTGGCTGCTCTATAATGACTTCATCTTAATTGTCTGCAAAAACCTATTTCTAGATAAGGTCACATTCATAGTTACTGGGGGATTAGGATGGAAGTCCCGTCACAGGCTTCAAGATCTTTTTGGAGGACACAATTCAACAGATGAACAGTCCTCAGTACAACTCCATCATAAGCTGCAGCAGCCCTGGAGCAACATACAGCTATATGTCCTATATACTTTGTAAATGAGATGTTATCATTCATGTGGGTTTTTTTTCTGACTGGCAAAATCAAAGACATTTTAAGTTCCTTTAGCTCCTGACCAGCAAAAGGAACCAGTTTTGTTATCCAATGCAGTGAAGGGAGGAGGTTTGGAGTTTTATAATAAAATGGGAGGATCTCAAATCTCTAGTGAGTAGTACCTCTGAGGCCTCCAAGAACATAAATACTTCATGAAAGACACTGTTAACTCTAATCCATGACAAGGATGGTTGGCATATTAGTTACAACTGTGAAAATGATACTATACAGATTATTCAGTAGGATACTTGGTTGGAAAAAAGTATATTCTGTAACCAAAAGACATTATCAGAAGGGTATCAGCTTGCTCTCCAAATCAAGCAACTTGGAAAGCTAGCCTATAAAATGGACAGCAAGCAAGAAAAGCAAGGCATGGCTAAAATCCCTCCACAAGAAGAGTCTTAGTATCCCTGGTGCTGCACGTCCCAGACTAAGACTGGAGAGCTGCTGGGTTCACCTTCGCCACAGCTAAAACCCAGAAGGACCTTTGACTATTCTTGTGGGTTGGTATGTTGCCTACATAGAGATGGGAACAGCTGAGCCTGGTTCAAGCCCAAGTTCATAAAGATAGAAGGCTGACTAAGGAATGAACTCTATCTAGCCTTTTGGTTTCTGATATAGTTTGGATATGCATCCCCACCCAAATCTCATGTTAATTATAATCCCAAGCATTGGAGGTGGGGCCTAGTGGGAGGTGACTGGATCATGAAGGTCAATTTCTCACAAATGGTTTAGTACCATCCCCTTGGTACTGTTCTTATGACAGTGAGTTCTCAGAAAACCCGGTCATTTCAAAGTGTGTGGCATCTCCTTGCTCTCTCTCTCTCTCTCTCTCTCTTGCTCCTGCTCTGACCATGTGACGTGTCTGCTCCCACTTTGCCTTCCGTCATGATTTTAAGTTTCTTGAGACCTCCCCAGAAGCAAAGCAGATGCCAGCACCATACTTGCTGTACCACCTGTATAACTGTGAGCTAACTAAACCCCTTTTCTTTATAAATTACCCAGAAATGGCCCCTATGAAAATGAATATGAATTCATTTACAAAAATATGTAAAAAATAACATTAAAAACAAATAAAATTACCTTCTAAGTCTTTCTTAAAAACATTTTAACTTTCCCTTCAACAATGTATATTCACATGTGAGATATCCAGATTTGTATGAAAGTCAAAAATGCCAGATAAGTAAACAAAATAACCTTTTTTTAGTAAGACAATCATTAAATAATTTGTAAGCATGTGAGTAATAAAATGAGCCCCTAAGATATTTTGAAGTATTATTTTATAACAATAAATAAATATGGCTAATCAAATTTTTAACTGAGCTTGATGTTCTTAATTGGATGTTGATTCTTTGTTCACTTCTAAACTCCACAAATGAAGGAAGGAAGGCTATAAATTTGAAGGCTAAACATGTTTTATTTTACTAGTAAAATCACAATGCATAGACTTTATACATTAGCATTTATACAGTGTTCCTGAAAATTTCACTAATTTATCACATTGTGAAACTGATTATATGATCATAAATTTTGTTTCTTCACTAAGAAATATTAATAGCATCATGCCTGCTCATTTACAGCGTAGATGTATCATTACTCTGCTTAAGTCTTCTTTATCCTGTCTTGCCTTATTCCTCATTGAAAATCTATCTCTGGATAAAACTGAAAAGAGATCCCACATACTACTGGAGAATAAAAGTCATAATGAACAAATTAGTACTGTAACCTTAGTAAATGCTGTTCTCTAGAACTACAGTACTAATAACGTAGGCTTCTGGTCCCTTGATTATTGGATCACTGCTTAAAATTCTACCCATCCTCATCCCATTCAGGAAAGCCCACAACATGCAAATAAGTGAGAGTAGCATTAACCCTTTTTTAATAATACCAAGCCTGAAACACAAACACATCATACAGCTGTAAAAAAGTATTTTCTTTTATTATATTTTTATTCTATAAGCTTTTTTTCTATTTTAAAATTTAATTTTTTTAAAGACTGGGTCTTGCTCTGTCACTCAGGGTAGATAGAGTACAATGGTACAATCACTGCTCACTGAGGCCTTGACCTCCTCGGCTCAAGCAATCCTCTCACCTCAGCCTCATTAGTAGCTGGGAATACAGGGATATGCCATCTTGTCCTGCTAATTTTCCTATTTTTTTATAGAGACAGGGTCTCACTATGTTGCCCAGACTGGTCTCAAACTCCTGGGCTCAATGGATCCTCCTGCCTCAGCCTCACACCTGTATTCCCACCTACTTGGGAGGCTGAGGCAGGAGGATCCCTTGAGCTCAGGATTTCAAGGCTGCAGTGAGCCACAATCACGCCACTGAACTCCAGCCTGGGTGACAAAGTGAGACTCCACCTCATAAAAGTTTAAAAAACAAAATCTAAGACACACAGTAGTGTAAGCCTACACAGGGATGGAATCATTAACATCACCATCTTCTACCTCCACATCTTGTGCCACTGGAAGGTATTCAGAGGCAATAACATGCATGGGGATGTCCTCTCTTAAGATAACAATGCTTTCTTCTAAAATTCCTCCTGAAAAAATCTCTCAGGCTTACAACTCTTTTTTTGTAAGTAGAAGTACAACCTTAAGTAATGCTAAATAGTATAGTAAATATACAATCCAGTAACATAGTGGTTTATTATCAATTTTATATAACTAGAGATACTGTAGACTTACTTTGCACTAGCATCACCACATTGTGCTATGACATGAAGATGGCTACATCACCAGGTGAAAGGAAATTTTCAGCTCCATTACAATCTTACAGGGCCACTGTCAGATATGCAATTCATCACTGACCAAATCATCATTATGCAGTGCATGATAGTACTGTTTTTTCCTATACATACATAACTATGATAAGATTTAACAAAAAATTAGGCACAGTAAGAGATTAGCGATAGCTAACAATAAAACAGAACAATTATCATGACATACTGTAACAAAAGTTATGTGAGTGTGATCTCTCAAAATGTCTTATTGTACTGTACTCACATTTTCAGACCTTGGTTGATCTTGGGTAACCAAAACCTTGGAAATCAAAACTGCAGATAAAGGAGTACTACTGTATAGTGGACTAAGAAGACATACTCATTTGTTTCTTCCTTTGATCAGTCATTTGTTATTTTAATATTGATTGTAACTGAAATTATAACTTGTACATACATCATTATACAGTCTGCTAAGAACAACAGTGGGCAAATTAGACTTCTGTTTATACTTCTTTTGTAAAAACAAATTTTTTAGGAAGTCAATAAATGGTAATTTAAATGTTAACTTTCACCATTTTGTAGAATCTTCTAATATATAACTATTATCCTCAACAAATTCACACAGGAACAGAAAACCGAATACTGCAAGTTCTCACTTACAAGTGGGAGTTGAACAAGGAAAATACATAGACACACTGAGGGGAACAACACACACTGGGGCCTGTGGCAGGGGACCAGGAGGTAACAGAGGAAGGGAGAGCATCAGGAAGAATAGCTAATAGATGCTGGGCTTAACACCTAGGTGATGGGTTGACCTGTGCAGCAAACCACCATGGGGCACACATTTACCTACGTAACAAACCCACGCATCCTGCACATGTACCCTAGCACTTAAAAGTTGAAGGAAAAGAAGGTAATACTTTTAACACAACCTTACAATGTCCTTTATAAATTTCAAAGTGTTTTCACATCTGTTTAACCTCATTGTATCTCCCCCAATCAGAAAAACTGACAGCTCTGTTTACACAAACAAATTTCAAAATGTGTTCTTCATGAAGCTCATACACTAGACACATACAAAAATAAATAGAAAGAAATATGTAAAGCAATTTTTAAAATAAATAAGGGAGCATAGTTTTTAAAGAAATCCAGAGAGTGATTACATCTAAAAAGAAGTTCTTTCATGGTACAACAGTGACAAGAACATGAGGACTAGAGAGATTTAAGTCAAACTTTACCATTCTTTCAGGCCCCAATATCCTCACCTATAAAACAGAAGAAACACCATCTCAGGAGGAAGATCCAAGATGGCCTATTAGGAGCAACTCAGGATTGCAGCTCCCAGTGAAGTGCAGAGGGTGAGTGGACATCACATTTCCAGATGGATTTTTATTGCCCACAGACCAGGAGATTCCCAGGCAGAGGAGCCCCACGGGTTGCCAGTGCGGCTGTTTTGCTGGTGCAGCTGTTTTGCCAGCGGCCCAATGCAGCGATTCTCTGTAAAAAATACACTAATCTCAGTGCCCTTTTAGCTGGCGATTGGAGCTCTGGGAAGGCAGAGTTGCCCATTCATCTGATTAAAAACAGGACTGAAACAGGGAGCCAGGACAGGAGATTCCCGGGCAAAAAAGTGTCATGAATCTCAGCGCCGCTGTTTCATCCAGTGCAGTGGGTCACCACATGGGAAATCAGAGATCCCAGCCCCTTTTCAACAGGCGACTACAACCCCTGGGAGAGAGTCAACCGTTCAACTAAATAAATAAGGCCCTGAGGCAAAGAGCCACATGATCAGGCTTGGCTGGTCCCACCCCCACAAAAAAAAAAAGCAGTTGGAAACACTCTGGGTTGAGAGTTTCAGAGCAAGCACAGCTAAACCTGGGAAGGTCCAGCTCTGTGGGGGAGGAGCGTCCACGTTTACTGAGGCACTCCACCACAACAGAGGTAGTCTGTCATTGCTGAGGCAGCCCACCATTGCTGAGGCAACCCGCCATTACACAGAGAGTCCACCAATACAAAGGTGGGCCACCATTGCCAAGGCAGTTCTAACCACACCCATATAAACAGGACTGCAGGGAAGCTCACACAGCAACTGGGCAAAGGGCACAGCAGCTCAGCAAAGCCTCTGCAAGCAGACAGCGACTAGGCTGCCTCCTTGCTGGGCAGGGCAGCCCTAAAAAGAAAGCAGCACCACAAGGTAAACTCATAAATAAAGCCCTAACTCCCCAGGACAGAGCATCTGGGGAAAAAAAGGGGTTTATGAGTTTTGCTGCAGCAGACCTAAACGTACCTGCCCAGCGGCTCTGAATGAACAACGGAGCTCACAGCTAAGCACTTGAGCTCCTATAAAGGACACACTGTCTCCTCAAGCAGCTCCCTGACCCCCGTATATCCAAAGAGTCACCTCATAAAGGAGAGATCAGACTGACATCTGGCAGGTATCCATCTGGAACAAAGATAGCAGAAGAAGAAACTGGTAGCAACGCTTACTGTTCTGCAGCTACTGCAGGTAATCCCCAGGCAAGCAGGGCCTGGAGTAGACCTCAGCAGTCCTACAGCAGAGGGGCCAGATTGTTAGAAGAAAAACTAAGAAACAGAAATAACTTCATCATCAGCAAACTGGACATCCACTCAGAGACCCAATCTGAAAATCAGCAACTACAAAGAAGACAGGTGGATAAATCCACAAAGATGGAAAGAAACCAGCGCAAAAAAAAAAAAAAAAACCACCCGAAACCAGAGCACTTCTCCTCCTACAAGGGATCACAACTCCTCACCAGCAAGGGAACAAGGCTGGATGGAGAATGAGCATGATGAAATTACAGAATCAGGCTTGAGAAGGTGGGTACTAAGAAAATTCCGTGAGCTAAAAGAACATGCTCTAATCCAATGTAAAGAAACGAACACCCTTGAAAAAAGATGTGACGAAATGCTAACGAGAATGGACAACTTAGAGAGGAATATAAGTGAATTGATGGAGCTGAAAAACACAAGAACTTCACGAAGCATGCACAAATTTCAACAGCCTAATTGACAAAGCAGAAGTAAGGATATCAGAGGTCGAAGATCAACTCAAAGATAACAAAACAAAAAGGCAAGAATAGAGAAAAAAATGGTAAAAAGAAAAAAACAAAATCTCCAAGAAATATGGGACTATGTGAAAAGACCTAATCTACCTTTTATAGGTGTACCTGAATGTGACAAAGAGAATGAATCAAAGCTGGAAAGTACTCTTCAGAATATTATCCTGGAAAACTTCCCCAACCTAGCAAGGCAGGCCAATATTCAAGTCCAGGAAATACAGAGAACACCATTAACATATTCCTAAAGAAGAACAACCCCAAGGCACATAACTGTCAAGATTCACCAGGGTTGAAATGAAGAAGAAAATGCTAAGGGCAGCCAGAGAGAAAGGTTGGGTCACCCACAAAGGGAAGCCCGTCAGACTCACAGCAGATCTCTCAGCAGAGACTCTACAAACCAGAAGAGACTGAGGGCCGATATTCAACATCCTTAAAGAAAAGAACTTTAAATCCAGAATTTCATATTCAGCCAAACTAAGCTTCATAAGTGAAGGAAAAATAAAATCCTTTGCGAACAAGCAAGTACTCAAGAGATTTTGTCACCACCAGGCCTGCTTTACAAGAGCTCCTGAAAGAGGCACTACACAAAGAAAGAAACAACTGGTACCAGCCACTCCAAAAACATACAAATGGTAAAGAGCATCAACACAATGAAGAATCTGCATCAACTAACAGGCAAAACAGCCAGCTAGCATCAAAAGGCAGGATCAAATACACATATAATAATGTTAACCCTAAATGTGAATGGACTAAATGCCCCAATCAAAAGACACAGACTGGCAGATTGGATAAAAAGCCAAAAACCATCGGTGTGCCTTATCCAGGAAACCCATCTTGCATGCAAGGATACACAAAAGGCTCAAAATAAAGGGATGGAGGAAGATTTACCAAGCAAATGGAGAGCAAAAAAAGCAGGAGTTGCAATTCTCATCTCTGATAAAACCTACTTGAAACCAAGAAAGATCAAAAGAGACAAAGAAAGATATTACATAATGGTAAAAGGATCAATGCAACAAGAAGAGCTAATGATCCTAAATATATACACACCCAATACAGGAGCACCCAGATACATAAGGCAAGTTCTTAATGACTTACAGAGACTTAGACTCCCACACAATAGTGGGAGACTTTAACACCCCATTGTCAATATTAGACACATCAACCAGACAGAAAATTAACAAGCATATCCAGGACTTGAACTCAGACCTGGACCAAGCAAACCTGATAGACATTTACAGAACTCTCCACCCCAAATCCACAGAATATACATTCTTCTCAGCAGCACATCACACTTACTCTAAAATTGACCACATAATTGGAAGTAAAGCACTCCTCAGCAAATGCAAAAGAATAGAAATCATATCAAACAGTCTCTCAGACCACAGTGCAATCAAGTTAGAACTCAGGATTCAGAAACTAACTCAGAACAGCACAGCTTCATGGAAACTGAACAACTGACTCTTGAATGATGACTGGACAAACAATGAAATGAAGGCAGAAATAAATATATTCTCCAAAACCAACGAGAACAAAGACACAACATACCAGAATCTCTGGGACACATTTAAAGCAGTCTCTAAAGGAAAATATATGGCAATAAGTGCCCACATGAGAAGCAAGAAGAGATCTAAAATTGACATCCTATCATCAAAATTAAAAGAGCTTGAGGAGCAAGATCTAAAAAACTCAAAACCTAGCAGAAGACAAGAAATAACTAAGATAAGAGCAGAACTGAAAGAGATGGAGACACAAAAAACCCTTCAAAAAATCAGTAAATCAAGGAGCTGGTTTTTCAAAATGATCAACAGAATAAACACAACACTAGCGAGATTAATAAAAAAGAAGACAGAATAACCAAATAGATGTAATAAAAAACGATAAAGGGGATATCACCACAGATTCCACAGAAATTCAAACTATCATCAGAGATTATTACAAACAACTCTATGCACATAAACTAGTAAACCTGGAAGAAATGGATATATTCCTGGACACTTGCCTCCTCCCATGCCTAAACCAGGAAGAAGTCGAAACCCTGAATAGACCAATAACAAGGTCTGAAGTTGAGGCAGCAATTAAGAGCCTACCACACAAAAAAGCCCAGGTCCAGATGGGTCCACAGCCGAATTCTCCCAGACATACAAAGAGGAGCTGGTACCATTCCTTCTGAAACTATTCCAAATAATCCAAAAAGAGGGAATCCTTCCCAAATCATTTTATGAGACCAACATCATCCTGATACCAAAACCTGGCAGAGACTCAACAAGAAAAAAAATAACTTCAGGCCAGTATCCATGATGAACATAGATGCAAAAATCTTCAATAAACTGCAAACCGATTGCAACAGCACATCAAAAAGCTTATCCACCATGATCTATTAGGATTCATCCCAGAGATGCAAGGCTGGTTCAACATACGCAAGTCTATAAACGTAATTCACCACATAAACAGAACCAAAGACAAAAACCACACGATTATCTCAATTGATGCAGAGAAGGCCTTTGACAAATTCAACAGCCCTTTATTCTAAAAACCCTCAATAACTAGGTATAGACAGAACATATCTCAAAATAATAAAAGCTATTTACGACAAACCAACAGCCAATATCATACTGAATGAGCAAAAACTGTAAGCATTCCCTTTGAAATCTGGCACTAGACAAAAATGCCCTCTCACCACTCCTATTCAATATAGTACTGGAAGTTCTAGCCAGAGCAACCAAGCAAGAAAAGGAAATAAAGGGTATTCTTTTTTTTCTTTTCTTTTCTTTTTTTGAGACAGAGTTTTGCTCGTTACCCAGGCTGCAGTGCAATGGCACAATCTTGGCTCACCGCAACCTCCACCTCCTGGGTTCATGCAATTCTCCTGCCTCAGCCTCCTGAGTAGCTGGGATTACAGGCATGCACCACTGTGCCCAGCCAATTTTTTGTATTTTTAGTAAAGACGGAATTTCACCATGTTGACCACGATGGTCTCGATCTCTTGAACTCGTGATCCAACTGCCTTGGCCTCCCAAAGTCCTGCGATTACAGGCATGAGCCACCACGCCTGGCCCATAAAAGGTATTCAAATAGGAAAGGAGGAAGTCCAATTATCTCTGTTTGCAGACGACATGATAGTATATCTAGAAGACCCCATCATCTCAGCCCAAAAGCTCCTGAAACTGATAAGCAACTTCAGCAAAGTCTCAGGATACAAAATCAATGTGCAAAAATCACAAGCATTCCTATACACCAATAACAGACTGAAAAAGAGCCAAATCAAGAACAAACTGCCAGTCGCAATGGCTACAAAGAGAATAAAATACCTAGGAATACAACTAACAAGGAACACAAAGGACCTCTTCAAGAACTATAAACCACTGCTCAACGAAATAAGAGAGGACACAAATACATGAAGAAACATTCCATGTTCATGGTTAGGAAGAATCAGTATGGTGAAAATGGCCATATTGCCCAAAGTAATTTACAGATTCAATGCTATTCCCATCAAGCTACCAATGACTTTCACACAGAACTGGAAAAAACTACCTTAAACTTCATATGGAACCAAAAAGAGAGCCCACATAGCCAAGTCAACTCTAAGCAAAAAGAACAAAGCTGGAGGCACCACACTACTTGACTTCAAACTATACTACAAGGCTACAGTAATCAAAACAGCATGTTATTGGTACCAAAACAGAGATAGAGACCAATGGAACAGAACAGAGGCCTGAGAGGCAAAACAACATTATCTACAACCATCCGATTTTTGACAAACCTCACAAAAACAAGCAATGGGGAAAGGAGTCCCTGTTTAATAAACGGTGTTGGGAAAACTGGCTAGCCATGTGCAGAAAGCAGAAACTGGACCCCTTCCTGACACCTTACACTAAAATTAACTCCATATGGATTAAAGACTTAAACATAAGACCTAACACCATAAAAACCCTAGAAGAAAATCTAGGCAAGATCATTCAGGACACAGGGGTAGGGAAAGGACTTCATGACCAAAACACCAAAAAGCCAATGAAAGCCAAAATAGACAAACGGGACCTAATCAAACTCCACAGCTTCTGCACGGCAAAAGAAAGTCATTAGAGTGAATCAGCAACCAACAGAATGGGAAAAAATTTTTGCAGTTTACCCACCTGACAAAGGGCTGATATCCAGAATTTACAAAGAACTAAAACAGATTTACAAGAAAAAAAAAAGCCCATTCAAAAGTGGGCAAAGGATATGAACAGATACTTTACAAAACGAGACATACATGAGGCCAACAAACATTATGAAAAAATGTTCATCATCACTGGTCATTAGAGAAATGCAAATGAAAACTACATTGAGATACCATCTCACATCAGTTAGAATGGCGATCATTAAAAAATATGGAGACAACAGATGCTGGAGAGGATGTGGAGAAATGGGAACACTTTTATACTGCTGGTGGGAGTGTAAATTAGTTCAACCATTGTGGAAGACAGTGTGGCGATTCCTCAAGGACCTAGAAACAGAAATTCCATTTGACCCAGCAATCCCATTACTGGGTATATATCCAAAGGACTATAAATCCTTCTACTATAAGGACACATGCACACGAATGTTCATTGCAGCACTGTTTACAATAGCAAAGATCTGAAACGAACCCAAATGCCCATGGATGACAGACTTGGCAGGGAAAATGTGGCACATACACACCATGGAATATTATGCAGCCATCAAAAACGATGAGTTCATGTCCTTTGTAGGGACATGGATGAACCTGGAAACCGTCATTCTCAGCAAACTGACAGAACATAAAATCAAACACCGCATGTTCTCACTCACAGGCGGGTGTTGAACAGTGAGAACACACGGACACCAGGAGGGTAGCACTACACACTGGGGTCTGTTGGGGGGAAATAAGGGAGGGACAGCAGGGGGTTGGGAGTTAGGGAGAGATAGCATGGGGAGAAATGCCAGATATAGGTGAAGGGGAGGAAGACAGCAAATCACACTGCCATGTGTGTACCTATGCAACAATCTTGCATGTTCTTCACATGTACCCCAAAATCTAAAATGCAATTAGAAAAAAAAAAGAAACACCATCTCAGAGTTGTGATGATGTATATAAATTGTCTGGCAAATTTAATATGGATTGCATTTTAGTTCCTTTCCCCTTTCACAATGTGATTAATTATTTATGTACAGACATGTATACATAACATCTTCTTTAAATAGAGCTCACCTACTGTTATTGATTAACTGTATCCTCCTAAAACTCATATGTTGAAACCATAAATCCCAATTTGTCTATATTTGAAGAGAGAGAGCCTTTAGGAGCTAATTTATGTTAAATGAAGTCCTAAGTGTCAGATCCTAATTCAATAGGATTGGGGCCTTTTAAGAAAAGGAAGAAAGAATGAGATTTCTTTTTACCTCTCCACATGTGTACAAGAGGTCATGTAAGCACATAGTGAGAAGCCAGCCACCTACAAGCCAAGAAAATAGTCCTCAGAATAGAACCGAATTTGCAGGCACCTTGATCTTAGACTTCCCAGCCTCCATAACTGTGGGAATTACATATCTGTGGTGTAAGCCACCCAGTATCTGATGTTCTATTATGGTAACTCAAGCAGACATGATACACCCACAAATTTTTTCTTATCTAAATAAAGAGAATATTACAATTTAAAGAAGAACAGGTAAGGATGACATAAGAAAAAGCTGTAAAATATTTTATTCTTCCAGTTTACCTATTACATTTTAAATAATAAAAAGGCAATGGATTTAAATGTGAATAGTTTGTTTGATCAATTTTCCACCTGCCCCTGAGAAATCAGTAACTTTTTATTAAAGCTTGGTATTAAACCATTGATTCATGGAACCTCATGCATATTCTAGAACTTTCAAGTATTTAAAAACTATACTAGAACTGCTAAATCTTTTCAAAAATCTGTAACACCTAACAATCATTTTTTGAAATCTTGAGAAAAATTAATGAATGGTAAAATTAAATTTATTTTTCTAAATCATATTCAGCATTCTCATTTTACCCAGCTTAGTGTCTAATACATGAATGAAGCTCAATAAATATTCTGAGAGACTGGGCCGGGCGCTGTGACTCACGCCAGTAATCCTCAATAAATATTCTGAATAAACATTACAGCCAATAACTTAATGCAAAATGCTCAATCCTGACAAACCTGTTTTAAGGATAACTGCATAACATGGTAAGGAATTGCAAGAATTTTGAAACACTGATTCTTTAAAAAGAAATCTTTTAAGTTAACTTTCAAAAAGTATAAGCAACTGCATTTTTCTTTTAAAGAGATAAGAGACAACATAAACCAAAAATCTACTTGCCTAAATTGTTTATATGAGCTTTGGGAATATATTAGTTACAGACAATTCAGTGAAACTTAGTGGGAACCACACAATCACGAGTATCTGTAAGTATTCGGTTTTCACACAAAATAGGGCTACAAACCTATCAGATGCCCAGCAAGAATAAGGAGAAATCCCTTGTTTATTATCAAAAACTCATACAGGACATATTATTTATAAATACACAGTTAACTATGTACAGAATTTAAAAAAGGAAAATCAATCTACTTAAACATATTAACTCTAAATAAGAAAATCAGACCTAACTCCTGTTTCTCCATACTAGGCACAATTATTTTCAAAGTTATATAATATGAAGGTTATCAATCTTAACCATTTGCCCTAACATCATTATGTATTTTCTCTTTTAAAAATGGCAATAACAAGTGACACATGTTCTAATAAAATCTGGATCACAGATAGCAAATGACAGGATATGAGACTCAATCACTTTTAATTATTATTAAGTTTGTGTTAGTCTTTATTAAAAACAAAAAAATAATTAAAATTTCAGACAGTGATGTACATGATATATATAAGAATATAATCAAAAAGTACATTTCTACCACCCTACCATAGCAATAATTTCAATGGGTTATCCTATACCAAATCCAAGTGTTTACATCCAAGGTGTCACAGAGGTAGCTTCCTTTTGTACCTAAAGTAAAAATAAATCCATTTAATAGAAGATAATAAGATACGAGTTCATTTGTGAATTGCCTAACAGCTCTAGCGTATTAAAATTCTAACCTAAGACATACATATATTGTAAACCAAAAGAAATTGGCTGGCATATGGAACAAATAATGTCTATTTTGTAAATGAGAAAAAGAGGCAACATTTAATGACAGACCTTATAAAATCTCAAAGAGAGCTAAAGGTTTCCTGCTGTTTTTTTTATATCTTTATAAAGTCTGTAACTGCCACTCTGTTTTAATAGGCACTTAGTATCATAACTTGAAAGTTTCTAATAGGTAGAATAGTCCAAATCTGGTTTCCCTTCTCTACAAAAGTGACACTTCATTGCAATACCACAGCACTGAACAATAGTTGTTTCATCCAACCAAAAAGATTAATCAAAAAGTAAGACAGAAAATAATGAATTTTCCAGGCATGGTGGTTCATGCCTGTAATTCCAGCACTTTGGGAGGCCGAGGTGGGTGGATCAAGAGGTCAAGAGATCCACACCATCCTGGCCAATATGGTGGAACGCTATCCGACTAAAAAATACAAAAATTAGCTGAGCACGGTGGCATATGCCTGAAATCCCAGCTACTTAGGAGGTTAAGGCAGGAGAATCACTTGAAGTAGGGAGTCGGAGGTTGCAGTGAGCCGAGATCATACCAGTGCACTCCAGCCTGGCGACAGAGCGAGATCTGTCTCAAAAAAAAAAAGAAAAGAAAAAAGAAAATAATGACTTAAACCACTGCTCAAAAGTCAAAATCCTCAAGATTCAATAGAGTAATAATATAACTATGCTCTAATTTTAGTTTATTTTGTGCTTGGGTTTATATAAAAACTGCTTCAAAAAATACTCAAGTTTCTACTTACACAGCATACAATGTTACAGATGACAACTTTGAGCTTGGCCTTTTCTAGGACTTAAACTCACTTCTTTCCCTAGAAAGACTGTAAAGGGTCCCTATCTGTAATTAAAAAGGGATGAAGTCAAAGCAGAAGCTATTCAATAGCTGTCCTCCAGAACTATTGGGGCATGTTTAATAAAGAAATATAAAAAGCAATTTGCTGAAGTTAATTTTTAAAATAATCACAGAGAACAGAGTCAAGGGTTTTCTCACATTTATGTCCCTAATTAAAATAAATTGTCAGCATACCAATAAGAAAATAATGAATAAAATTACTGCTTTTCAGTTACCTTATTGAGCTCTGGAAACAGTTCTTGTATCACAATGTCCAATAAAACATAAGTCAGCTAAAGCACCAAAAATAATAATAAATGTTAAGGCACTAAACATAAAAACCATAAAAATGATGAACACAAAATTAAAGACTGTGGTTACATCTAAGTGCAAAGGCAGGGAATAGCACTGATACTATAATACAAGCACAAAAGTAGCCTCAGTAGTATCAATAATGTTCTATTCCCAAAACAGGTAATAAGTACACATGTGTTTGCATGAGGACACTTCATCATGCCTCACTAATTCATTTTTATGTTAAATATTTTATATGTAACAAAAATTTTTAGAAAAACAAGAACACAAAATTACAACTGCATTAAGATCTCAACAGAATATATAAAGTTTATATATAGTTTATATAAACCATAAACATAAAAATGTTAACTGGTTATTCTATGTGACTTGAATAATGGAATTACCGATTTTTAATTTTTTACTGTATTTCATGAATTTTCTACATATTCCAAATTTTCTGCAATGACTATGTATTAATCTTAAATCAAAGCAAGAAAAAGGTAACTGATGCAAAAAGAGTAACAAATAAAACTTTTTTTATCTGAATGTTTAAAGTATATTGCCTTGATTTAGTGTAGAGTCTTTTATACAGCTAATGATTTACCAGAAACCCTACTATGTCATTCACCAAACCTAGCTAACACGAATGAGTTTTACCTGCTTGTTGAGTACTGGCTGCTGTAAGCCATCAAACAGAAGTCTGATGCTTTCATACTTGGTTTCTTCACCAATACACTTGACTAACAGATCTAAACAAAAAGGCACATGTGAAATTATTTTATTTGTATAAAGTGACTCATCATTAACTGGATCATAAAGCAAAATCCCCACCCTGTTTCCCAGATATTAGGCAAAATCTGACAATAAGTACTCCCCAAACCAATGTTTCTATAAGAGGCTCCCAGACAAGAGGTATCTATGGTCAAGTTGACAAATACAGTATCATGTATCCCATTTTTGGAGATTTACAATGCACAAAGCCTAATGCAAACTCTGAGAAATGCTGCAGCAAAAAAATTAAAAAATAAAAAAAAATCTAATTATACTAACACCCAATGGAGCATAAGCCTACTCCTATACAGTGGGCAGAAGATGGCTTCTGATTTTTATTCTATATATTTTCAGAGTGCTCTTAATATCAGAAAAAAAAAAGTTTAATTTTTAAGGCAGACTTTTCTCAGTGAATATGAATACCTAATTTCTGGACTTTTGCATAAGTTACTATTAACCATCTTACAGACCAATCATTTTGGGAAATTTAACAAATATTCAAACAATTTTAAAGGGTCCAACAAGTTCAGCTTGTGTCTGGCTGTATAGATGTCATGTACCACTGATATCAATTCTGTTACCAAGAAGAGTCAATTCTTATTAAGATCTCCACTGACTGTTTTCCCCAAGCAGAAAAAAGGTATTCTTAAGCAAACAGGGTACTCAAATATTTATCCTTTTCCCCCTATCGTAACTAAACTCCTAGTGTTAGTCATAAAAAATTCCAACACTAGGAGGCAAAGGCCAAATTTAATTTACAATAGGCATAGTA
This sequence comes from Callithrix jacchus, assembly GCF_049354715.1. Lineage (NCBI taxonomy): Eukaryota > Metazoa > Chordata > Mammalia > Primates > Cebidae > Callithrix > Callithrix jacchus. The sequence continues at coordinate 91,192,612 of NC_133505.1, forward strand.
CATTCTGGGTATTTTCAAGATATGTGGCCCAATACAAATCTTTGTTAATTCTCAAACTCACCAATACTACATGGAATTTCCCAATTAATATGCATGAAACTAATGAACAAATATAACTGATTCTTTCAGATCCTTCAACTGTCACTAAGAGTTGAGGAGCAGAGGATAACAGATAAGCATGCTAAGCTTACTCAAGAGCTAAGTTACTCTCCCAAACAGGAGTCTTAAAGTGAATGGGGTTTGAAAATAAAAAATTATTGTATTCTCTGGCTCTCCATGTTGTTTCTGAGTATCAAAGCTGACACTATTGAAAGTATGAATGCTAAGGGTCACTATATCAGAGAACAGGTAAAAAAAATTATTTCATCATTTGCCTACAGAAAACTTAACTCAAAAACAACTTATGTTCACTTTTACATTCAGAACAGATATTTAACTTATTTTCACAAGGAACAGCAGAACTATTCTAAGACTAGTTCTTCAATGTTAAGAATTCTCTAAGGTTCTGTCCTAAGCCCTCTTTTCTTTTTAAAATAGACTTTATGTTTTAAAGTAGTTTTGGGTTCACAATGAAACTGAGCCTGTCCCAAAACATGCTGTCTCCCCCACTATCAACATCCCCAACAAGAGTGTACATCTGTTACAATTGATTAACATGCACTGGTACGTCATTGTTACCCAGAGTCCATAATTTACACTGGAGTTCATTCTTGGTGTTGTACATTCTGTGGGTTTGGACAAACAGATCATGTAACCACGATTACAGTATCATAGAGTAGCTTCATTGCCCTAAAAATCCTCTGTGCTCTGCCTATTTATCCCTCCCTCCCCTCCAATACACTGTCTTCTTAGTTTTGCCTTTTCCAAAATATCAGATAGTTGAAATTATACAGTACATAGTCTTTTCAGATTGGCTTCTTTCTCTTAGTAAGATGAATTTCAGGCTCCTCCATGACTTTTCATGATGTGATAGCTCATTTCTTTACAGCACTGAATAATATCCGATTGTCTAAAAAGTGTGAGTTTTATTTACCCATTCACCTAAATAAAAAACACCTTGGTTGCTTCCAAATTTTGGCAATTCTGAAGTTGCTATAAACACTCATGATCAGGTTTCTGGGTGGACATGTTTTCAACTGCTTTGGGTAAACACCAGAAACATAATTGCCAGATCTTATGATAAGAGTATGCCTTGTTTTGTAAGAAACTGCTCACCTGTCTTCCAAAGTGGCTGCACAATTTTGCATTCCCACCATTAGTGAATGAGAATTGCTCCACATATTCACCAGCAAATGGTACTGTTGGTGTTAAAGATCTGGGACATTCTAACAGGCGTGTGGTGGTATCTCATGTTTTAAATGTGCATTTCCTTGATGACATATAATGTGGAACATCTTTTCATACGCTTTGGTGAGATCTCAAGACGTGGCCAATTTTAAAATCAGGTTTGATTAGATGTCAATAAATTTGGCCAATTTTAAAATAAGGTTGTGTTCTTAGTGTTGAGTTTCGAGTTTTCTTCGCATATTTTTGATAACAGTCCTTTATCTGGTATGTCTTCTGCAATTATTTTCTTCCAGTCTGTGGCTTCTCTTTTCATTCTCTTTATAGTATCTTTCACAAAGCAAAATTTTTTATTTTAATCAAGTAAAGATTATCAATTCTTTCTTCCATGGTTCACGCCTTTGGTATTGCAGCTAAGAAGTCATCGCCAAACAGAAGGTCATCTACCTTTTTTTCCATGTTATCCTCTAAGTTTTACAGTTTTGCTTTTTACAGGTTGGTCTATAATTGATTTTGTTGTTATTGTTTTGAGACGGAGTTTCAGTCTGTTGCCCAGGCTAAAGTGCAATGGCACAATCTCAGCTCACTGCAACCTTTGCCTCATAGGTTCAAGTGAATCTCCTGCCTCAGCTTCCTGAGTAGCTGGGATTGCAGGTGCCTATTACCATGCCTGCCTGATTTTTGTAGTTTTAGTAGAGATGGGGTTCCAACATCTTGGCCAGGCTGGTCTCGAACTCCTCACCTCAGATGAGCTGCCCGCCTCGGCCTCCCAAAGTGCTGGGATTACAGGCATGAGCCACCATGACCTGCCCGGCCTATAATTGATTTTGAGTTTAGTTTTTGTAAAGGGTATAAGGTTTGTGTTTAGATATATATATATTTTTTTTTGCACATGGATGTCCAGCTGTTTCAGCACAATTTGTTGAAAAGACTATCTTTTCTTCATTGTATTGCCTTTGCAACTGTCAAAGATCAGTTAACATTATCTATGTGGGTCTACATCTGGGCTCTCTATTCAGTTTCATCCATTTGTCTATTCTTTTGGTAATATCACATTGTCTTGATTACTGTAGCTTTACAGTATGTCTTGAAGTAAAGTAGTGTTAATCCTCTGACTTTGCTGTTCTCAATAAACACTGAGTTGGCTATTCTGGGTCTTTTTGCCTCTCCATATAAACTTTAAAATGTTTGTCAATACCCACAAAACAACTTACTGGGATTTGGGTTGGGACTGCATTGAATCTTTAGATGACAGAATAACTGACTTCTTGAAAACAGAGTCTTCCTATCCACAAAGTATTTCTCCATTTATTTAGTTCTTTGATTTCTTTAATCAAAGTTTTATTCTTCACATATAAATCTTGCACGTGTTTTATTACTCCTCAAGTATTTCAGTTTTGGGGGTACTAATCCAAATGGCATTTTTAAAAATTTCAAATACCGCTTGCTCATCAATGATATACAGGAAAAGTGACTGAAGTTTGTGTATTATTAACCTTATATCCTACAACCCTGCTATATCTGCTTATTATTTCCAGGAGTGTTTTTGTCAATCATGTCATCTGTGAACAAAGACAGTTTTATTTCTTCCTTCCCAATCAGGATGCATTTTATTTCCTTTTCGTATCTTACTGCACTAACTAGGACTTCCAGTACAATGATGAAAGCAGTAGTGAGAACATGCCTTGTTCCTCATCTTAGTGGGATAGCTCTTAAGTTTCTCATCAAGTGTGATGTTAGCTATAGGTGTTTCTGTAGACATTCTTTATCAAGTTGAGGATCTTCCCCTCTATTCCTAGTTTGCTGAGCTCACAAGTGGGTGTTAGATTTTGTCAAATGCTTTTTCTGCATCTAATATTATTATCATGATTTTTCTTCTTTAGCCTGCTGATGTGACAGACTACATTAATTGACTTTTAAATGAATGTTGAACCAGCCTTGAATATCTGGGATATATCCCATTTGGTGTATAATTCTAACATCCCTGCCATTCAGATACTTGCTCTTTCTCATCTAACTGTATTTTCTTGCCTTTAATGTCTTGTACTTTTTTTCTTGATAGCTGGATATGATTCACTGAGTAAGACACAGTGCTGCAAAGAGGCCTTTAATAATGTGGTGATAAAATATGGAGGCAGAGGAAGGGTTCTATAGTCCTAGGAGCGGGTATCAATCTTTTAGTTAGCCTGTACCACTGAACTATGAACTTCACACATGCTTCTCAGGTTCCCCTGACCCCCTTGCATGGGACAAGATGGCTAAAGTGGACTGTTGGGTATATTTCTCTTCTTCCATGCAGAAGGCCAGAGCTGGCTGGAGTTGGTTATCTCCCTTCCCTCAGGTCAGTCAGGCTCTGGTTACATAGTTTCTCCTGACAGTAAGGCCTTGTCTCAAAGAATAGAATGCCCTGAATGATGTATTTCAAAATGGCTCCCTTCTGGCCCCCCTGCCAGAAGCACAAGGAGATTTTTCTCCAGTATTCACTGTGGGTTCTTGGTCAAGGCCCTGGCGGTAAAAGTCACAAAAAAGTGGGCCAGTAATACCAGCACTTTGGGAGGCTGAGGCAGGTGGATCACAAGGTCAAGAGATCAAGACCAGACTGGCCAACAGGGTGAAACCCCATCTCTACTAAAAATACAAAGATTAGCTGGGCGTGGTAGAGCATACCTACAGTTCTAGCTACTTGGGAGTGTGAGGCAGGAGAACTACCTAAACCAGAAAGGTGAAGGTTGCAGTGACCAGAGATTGGGCTCCAGCCCTGAGACTCTGTTTCAAAAAAAAACTGTGGGGCCGGGCACGGTGGCTCAAGCCTGTAATCCCAGCACTTTGGGATGCCGAGGCAGGTGAATCACGAGCTCAAGAGATCGAGACCATCCTGGTCAACATGATGAAACCCCATCTCTACTAAAAATACAAAAAATTAGCCGGGCATGGTGGCGCGTGCCTGTAATCCCAGCTACTCAGGAGGCTGAGGCAGGAGAATCGCCTGAACCCAGGAGGCAGAGGTTGCGGTGAGCTGAGATTGCGCCATTGCACTCCAGCCTGGGTAACAAGAGCGAAACTCCGTCTCAAAAAAAAAAAAAAAAAAAAAACCTGTGGATGGGCCGGGTACAGTGGCTCAGGCCTGTAATCCCAGCACTTGGGGAGGCTGATGTGGTGATCACCTGAGGTCAGGAGTTCGAGACCAGCCTGACCAACAAGGTGAAACCCTGTCTCTTCTTAAAATACAAAAATTAGCTGGGCGTGGTGGTGCATGCCTGTAGTCTCAACTACTCAGGAGGATAAAACAGAAAAATTACTTGAACCCGGGAGGCAGAGGTTGCAGTGACCTGAGATCATGCCAAAGTGTGGATGGGTAACCCCATGTCTTGGTTCCCCTGGAGTTTTTAATCTCTTAGAAAGAGATTTAAAAGGCTGCAGCAATTTGTCAGTTATAGTTCAGGTTTCCCTACATCAGCAGTGGCTTCTCCAGAGGTTTGAGTTCATGGGTTTCTGCTCCAGCTAGCTATGATTATCTCCAATCTAGGAGGTAGTGGTTTGCCATATGACCTCACTCTCTGGTAGACCTAAGAGCTGTTTAGTTTTTTTTAGTTCATTTAGCTTTTTCCTTGTTACTAGGATGGAGTGATGATGTCCAGGTTCTCATGTGCCAGACCAGAAACTGGAAGTCACCCTTTTCTCTTCTTACTCCATACTTTCTTTCTGTGCTTTAGTATCTACTCACACATGGCTCCCATAGCTCTACTAATCTATTCTATACCACCTTTTCTCCAACCTTTGAACCTAGATGTCTAATTGCTTAATAGACTGCTGAATAATTTATAGGTACGTTTCATTCAAAATGTTCTAAACTAAGACTCTTCTGCTTTGACCCCTTGACCTTTTTACCTTGTTATTTTTCATCACAGTAAGAGGTTATTATCATTGATTTCTGTAGTGGCCCAAACCTACTATCTTCCTCCTTTGTGATACCTCTGTAACTTGAACATGCCTCTGTTATCACATGTATGTTTTGTCTGTATGTCTGTCTTCCTGCTAGACTGAGCTACTCAAGTACATTTTCATATCTCTTGCATTTTATATAGTGCCTAGATTATGGAAGATGCTCAATAAATTTGGAATAAATAAATTCTGATCTTTTAGTCATATATACTAGTGAGCAATGCTTATGGTGTAGTGGGCACAGGCCTCCAATTGTCCCACAAAATGTCACTTTGACCAATCTGATTCTATTTTTTAATGAGTCTGGCTATTATGTGAACAGACACAGCCTTGCCTTAAAGTTCTAACATCTTAGTCCTAGTGCTAACATCTGAAAGAATTATTTAACTAGTGTGTTAATTTTAACTATCTTTGCAACTTTTTGTAAAATGAAAACTCACAGTAATATTAGCTTCAATAATTACTATACATTGTGACCTCAAAGGATTGCTAATCTATACGAAATTGAGTTATTACACCTGGAATGTAATTCATCATTTCTTCAAAAGTCTGTTTTGCTCCTTTCTGCTTATCTTGGAGAGAGCGAGGTTCAGTGTTTTCACAGAATATAGCATCTAAAAAAAAAAAAAAAAAGAAGTAAAAAGAAATACTTCTGGAATTTATATCTACTTATACACAAAGGATTTCCTCATAGTAGAAATACTAATAAACCAAAGCAAAACAAGATTTCTTTCTCTTTTAGATTCAATTAAAATCACAGAATACACAAAACATGAAACAAACACATGAGAAGATACAAACCTCGAAGAAGTGTTATGAGTGAGACCAAACGGTGTTCCTGAAATAGTTGTTCTAGTTTACACTGAAGATAGTAATCAGTATACATTTCCAGGGTGTTTTTAAAGAGGATTCGAGTTCCCATTAAGAGATGATGAAGCCAGTCAGGAACCTGGAAAACTACACGTCCTGAGAAAGGATAAAATAGGATACCTCATTGTTCTAGATAACTGGTATTTTTAAAAATTTTCTCATGTAGAAAACACGAAAGACAATGGTCAATCTTTTATTTGTAAACACTAGCAATTTTAATATGATCAAGGCCAAATGTACTGAATTTTTATAAAAGGTATCTTCAATTAAAAAAAGAGTTATGGGCTGGGCATGGTGGCTCACGCCTATAATCCCAGCACTTTGGGAGGCCGAGGCGGGTGGATCACGAGGTCAAGAGATCGAGACCATCCTGGTCAACGAGGTGAAACTCCGTCTACTAAAAATACAAAAATTATCTAGGCATGGTGGTGCCTGCCTGTAGTCCCAGCTACTCAGGAGGCTGAGGTAGGAGAATTGCTTGAACCAAGAAGGCGGAGGTTGCAGTGAGCTGACGTTGTGCCATTGCACTCCAGTCTGGGTAACAACAGCGAAATCGTCTCAAAAAAAAGAAGAGTTATGATGGGGCAATATTCAAGATCATTATTTGCATCACAGAAGAAGTAAGATGAATGAAAAACAAGTCTTAAAATAAACCACTTAGATCTTACCTACATACATCAGGTAGTCATAGACTCCTTCTACAGTCATCACCTCCATAAAATAATTCTGATTTTGCTTTCTTTCTGTATTTTCAGCACGGTTTGCATTATTTTTAAACAGATCATTGAAAAGCTAAAATAAAAGTTGGAATAATAAAGAGATACACAGTTCATTATATCTGCTGACAATAATCACTAAGGATGAAGTGATACACAGCAAAGGCATTTAAACCTTTTCCAATCAAAACAGAATATTAGATAGGTTAATAATGCTTCTAAAATTCCCCATTTATGCCCCAAATTGGATGAAAAAATACATGTTCCCCAAAAATATTACATAAAACAAAAATATTCATTTTAATTACAGCAGATAATTCATTACCCATAAAAGACCCCCTCCTTTATTTTTATATATCACAAAAGCAAAGTAACATAAAAAGATGTAGAAATATATTATTGATAGTTAACTTTAAAACTAACATGATTTAGTCCAGGCGCGGTGGCTCACGCCTGTAATCTCAGCACTTTGGAAGGCCAAGGAAGGTAGATCATCTGAGGTCAGAAGTTCAAGACCAGCCTAGTCAACATGGTGAAATCCCATCTATACTAAAAACACAAAAAAATTAGCTGGCTGTGGTAGTGCACACCTGTAGTCTCAGCTATTCAGGAGGCTGAGGTAGAAGAATAGCTTGAATCTGGGAGGTGGAGGTCACAGTGAGCTGAAATAATGCCACTGCACCCCAGCCTGGGGACAAAGCAAGACTCTGTCTCAAAAAAAAAAAAAAAACACCGAACACGATTCAAAGATTATAAATCACTATGAGCAGAGGTAAAAATACAGCTTTAAGCAAAGTTTATTTGGACAATATTCAAAGCCCAGAAAGGCCTAATCAATGTGGAAAAAAAAAAGACATTAAGAATCAATCATGGTAAAAACGATAAAATGTCCCTAAATCTTATACCAACTTACTCCAAAAATATACAAAAAGAATCCACTATCAATAGTAATATATCCTAGGTAACTAATTTTAACAAAAACATTACTTTCATTCATTTAAACATCCATTTAATAAATGTACTAAGTACTTTCTATGTATAGGATGGTGTGCCAAGGGCAGGGAATACAAAGATAGATCACTGTTCTCCAAAAAATTTAACATCTAATAGAAACAGGTCAAGAAATAAATAAAATAATGTAAAACAGACACTATGAAACAAGCAAAGGAGCCAGGCTCGGTGGCTCATGCCTGCAATCCCAAAACTTTGGGAGGCCAAGGAGGGTAGATCACTTGAGGTCAGGAGTTCAAGACCATCCTGGGCAACATGGAGAAACCCCATCTCTACAAAAAATACAAAAATTAGCCTGGCGTGGTGACACATGCCTATAGTCCCAGATACTCAGGAGGCTGAGGCAGGAGAATCATGAACCCAGGAGGCAGGGGTTGCAGTGAGCCAGAGATTGCACCACTACACTCCAGCCTGGGTGAAACAGCAATACTCTGCCTCAAAGAAAAAAAAAAGAAAAGAAAAGAAAAGTAAGGAGACTGTGAAGGAAAGTGTATTCAATTTTACCTGAAGATGAGTTTTTTAAAAGCTTTCTAGAAAAGTATCCTGAGAACAAAGACTATATATTCTATTGGCTCTTATGTCAGATATATTAATGCAGAGGCATAAACTTAACACATTTTCCCAACACAAAAATAGGAAAAGGGCTCTCCCTTCTAATATATTATTTCCTCTATTCTTTTAAATTTTCAGTTTAATATTTTTCATTTAAAAAAAGTGATATTATATAATAAGTCTGGAAAAGAGAGGGGGAAAACAACTGAATTTTGTTTTCCCTCTGTATTTTCAGCATGGTTTACATTATTTTTAAACAGATCACTGAAAATCTAAAAAGTCAGAATAATTATGAGATATATAGTTTATTACATCTGTTGCAACAATCACTAAGGCTAAAGTGACACAAAGCAAAGGGGCATTTAAACTTTTAAAACTCAACCACCTAATAGGATAACTATTAAACTTCTGTGTATTCACTTCTAGACTCTATGTACATAGCCACAAATCAATGAGATTCAAAAAATATCACATCCTACTTTTTCACTAAGCACCATATCAGATATCTTTATTTTGCTTTATAGTTTTCATAAGCACAAATTCATCTGCTGCAAAACATTCCTTGAGTAGACGTTTCTTAAAATAATCATTCCTACAATGTTAGAATTTCATGTTGTTTCCAATTTTTCACTTACATAAACATCTTTTTATTAAACATGTTATAAGGTCTTTTATTATCTTCTCCCTGACAAATTCCTAGCATTCAGGTCAGGAGGTCAAAGAGCATAAACACCTGACTTATTTCATTACATAGTATCAATTTATTTCCCTCAAAATTGGACCCATTTATAAGTTACCAGGAAAGTAAATATCCAGTTTGACCAAATTATTTTGCAAACATATCCCTTATGTACTAAAATCCACACTCCAGTATAATTCTTCTTTCCCTTTATTTAGCCTGGTTAATCCTCTGAAATCATACCCATTAGGTCTTTCACATTCCATCATTCACAAAAGTATGCATCTATAGTGAAGGCCACCTAGTCGAGAATTTCCTAAGAAACTCTCACATCTTTTCAAGTAGTTTTGAATATAAGTCTCAAGGTGCATTTACAATAATCCTGAGAGAGAAGACAAATATTACTAAGATTGATGAACGAAACTATGTCTGTTTCTTAGGAGACAGAGCTATTGCTGAGGAGGACTGAAGACTTACTCTAAGAGCCACTTATGCTTGAGCAGAGGAGAGGAAAAAGTTAGGGCCCAATCTCCATTTCTCCTCTTGAACATTTTAACATTTTTACTTTATAATGATGTTTAATGAAATTTTTGTATTCAATAAAGATAAACATAAAGGATCCATTAAGGAAAGCAAAATGTGTATTAATATTGACAAACCACAAACAAAATCAACATAAGCCAAGTTTTAAGCCACTATATTCTTCAGAGCACTAGATAGGTTATCTTCTCCTGCTCTTTCTGACCTGTGTGTGCATTTACTACTCAAGAATACCAACCAGAGTTTTATGATGCAATAAATTTGTTTTGCCAGAAAACATCTGCAGCTAATAGTAAACCATATTTAAAATGACAGTAGACCAAGGGGGAATACCAAACAAATTCTAAAAATAAAAAATGCAGTAACAATTTTTTTTAAGTTTAGATAGGTTTATACAGAAGATCAGACAACACTGAAGAGGCAGAGCTGGAAGACAGATCAGAAAAAATAAACAGAAAGTAGCAAAAATGAAGACAGAAAATATAGAGGAAGGTTTAAGAGATACAGAAAACAGAATGAGAAATAAATCTGTATTCCAGAAGGAGACAAGAGAGGGAACAGAGACAAGGCAATATCTAAGGAACAACAGCTGAGAATTTTTCAAAACTGGTAAACTGAAGTAGACTGTTAAAGCAACAACACCCAGTGATCATGATTCTCTACAGCCACACTCTTGTGTAGTCCCCTCCCACATCAACTCTGGGCTTGGCAACATGAGTTGCTTTGAGATAAACGTTGAGCAAAATGATGAACAGAGTCCTAGAAAGTTGTGTGTTAGGGTGAGCCCTCTTAGAATGCTGGTACCATGAGAGCCCAGAATTGCTTGCTGAAGACATATGGCCCAACCAACAGAAAACATACACAGTCAAACACATGAATGAGGCCATCTTTGGCCATCCAATTCAAGAAGCTCTAAGACTGCAGCCCAAGTGAGACCAGAAGTACGAGGCAGCTAAGCCAAGTCCAAATTGCTGACCCACAGTATCATGAGCAAATAAAAGAATACTTGTTTTAAACCATTCGCTTTTGGAGTGGTTTATAACACAACAATGTTTAAGTGATTTGTACCTAAAAGTAGGGTGTTGCCATAACATAAACCTAAAATACACGGTATTCGCTTTAGAAGCCAGGCGTGGGTGGAGGCTGGAAAAATGGCAGGAGTCTGTTATAAAACTTGGAAAATGACAAGCTGTTAGTTAAGTCAGAAAGCAATGAGGTAGTTGTTCTTGAAAATGGAAAACTTACATCACATGGAATGTATTCTTTGACTACAATGTAATTAAACTAGGATCAGTATCAATAAAGAAACAATCTGAAAATTCAAAAATGTTTGTAAACTAAAAATTATAAATAACCCATAGGTCAAAGAAGAAATCATAATAAAAAATTCTAAACTAAATAACAAAAATACCACATATTGAAATTTACAAGCCACTGTTAAAAACAGATTTAAAGAAAAATATATACATTTTAATGCTTATATTAGAAAACAAAGGCTAAATTAGGCATTAGCTCCACCACAAGAGGTTAAAACTATAACACACACACACAAAAATCCCAAGGACATACAAAGAAATTTTCAAAATAACAGAAATTAATTTTAAAAGTCTGATAGAAAAGCTCAACAAAGCCAAAAGATAAAACAGAATCTTGTCAAGATTGATCAAATTTTAAAAAGAGAGAAGTTGTAAACAGTGTCAAGAATAAAGAGTGATAGCTAAAGATGTCAGAAATTACAAACAGAAAAATTATTGACGGCCGGGCGCAGCGGCTAACGCCTGTAATCCCAACACTTTGGGAGGCCGAGGCGGGTGGATCACGAGGTCAAGAGATCGAGACCATCCTGGTCAACATGGTGAAACCCCATCTCTACTAAAAATACAAAAAATTAGCTGGGCATGGTGGCGCGTGCCTGTAATCCCAGCTACTCAGGAGGCTGAGGCAGGAGAATTGCCTGAACCCAGGAGGCGGAGACTGCAGTGAGCCGAGATAGCGCCATTGCACTCCAGCCTGGGTAACAAGAGCGAAACTCTGTCTCAAAAAAAAAAAAAAAAAAAAAAGAAAAGAAAAGTTATTGACAATTTCACACCAATAACATTACAAATTTAGATAAAATACAAAATTTGTCCAAAAATATTGAAACTGATTCATGAAGAATTTTATAACTGTTAAAGAAATTAAATAATTTATAAAAAATCTTCCTACAAACAAAACTGGAGGCCTAGATGACTTACCAACTCTACCAAATATTTATAAAAAGTCTACCAAAATAAAAAATGCTAATGAAACTTTGATATCAAACTTAACAAGAACAGAATAAGAAACTGTAGGCTATTTTTACCCATAAACATGAATGTAAACTCCCTTAACCTTTTTTTTTTTTTTTAGCCAGAGTCTTGCCCAGGATGGAATACAATGGCACGATCTCAGCTCCCTGCAACCTCCACCTCCCAGGTTCAAGCGACTCCCCTGCCTCAGCCTCTCAAGTAACTGGGATTACAGGCACTCACCACAATGCCTGGCTAAGTTTTGTATTTTGAGAAGAGGTGGGGTTTCACCACGGTGGCCAGGCTGGTCTCGAACTCCTGACCTCAAATGATCCACCCACCTCAGCCTCCCAAAGGCCTGGGATTACAGGCTCAAGTGAGCCACCATGCTTGGCAACTTCCTTAATGTTATAAAGGTTATCTAGTAATACAAAAAGAGCTACACTATTCTATTAAGTGGTGAAATAATGAAACAATTTCCTTTGCATATAGCAGTCCTAGTCAGAAATAAAACTGTAATCGTTTGCAGACAACTGTGTTAACATAAAAGAATTAACAGATATTACTAATATATGTCTAGCAAGATTACTGACTAAAAATTAATTGTATTTCTGTCTATATATACAATAAATAAAACAAAAATAATAATATTAAAGATATTGCTAAGAGTAATAACAAAAAATAAAGATGGAGGTCCTCTGAGCTCCCATAGCTCCCAATGCTGGGCAATACATTTTGGCATTAAACAGCTTCAGGACCAGGAATATATTTTTACATTCCCAGTGCCTAGCATGCAATAGTAGGCACATAGTAAAATGTTTGTTTAATGAACGGGTAAAATACTTTATAAGCCATTAAAACCATCCAATAAACATAAATAAAATACTGCAATTAATTTATTATTATTGGAAGTTAGTGACATATAAGCTAAGAAAATCACCTTGAAAAATCCCCCAAATACTGAAGTGGCATAAGTTTGCATATATAGTATCCAAATTAACATTTACCACAGTAAAGCAAGTAAGAACCAAGTAATTCAAGTAATTACACACAATACCCTCTGTATACTGTGCAACTGATTTCCACATAAAGGAAATGTATAGCTCACTCCATTTCATTAACAAAGCATTCATTGTCCTGATAATGAAAACATCATCTCAAGCAGGGCAACTTAAAACTTAATAGTTCTTTAATGTAATGTAATAGTTCTTTAATGTACCTTCTTATTGTTTTCTGAAGTAGGGCTGAGAATGGTCAGTTCTGGTCTACTTGGTTTAGGCTTTGGAGATTCACAAGAATTAATGAAATTCATGATAAAAGGTTCCAAATGCTGACCTTTCTGTGGTGATAATTTTGAGAAAATAACAAATAAGGATGATTTTTAGTAAATAATCCATCAAAATTCATCAATATTTAAATGTTTATGATTATCATGTTATAGAACACATAAATCAGTTATTCACCTCTTTCATTAGTTTTCCAGGAACAGACTTTATAATTTTCCCTGCAATTGAAAGTAAAACATTATTTTAGGAAGACAATACTCTTCATAATTGCTCATATGAATACTTCACCAGGTAATTTTAAATACGAAATAGCCAAGTTAAAACTGTAAAAGTCTTTATGATCGACCATTTCATACTCCATAGAAATTTTCAATAAATATGGTATCCTGAAATATTTATAGATATAATATTTGGAATTTATTTTAAAATAATCCAGTGAAATCGTGGTGGGAGAAGAGACAGAACAAGTCAAATATTGATAAGTCGAGTGAGAAGTTTAATATACAATTTTGTCTAATTTGTGTTGATTTGAAAATTTCTGTAGGAAAAGTTTCCAAAAGATTTTCAGTAACAGTGAACATATAACAGTATCTAAAGATATGCAAACACCAGTCAAAAAAGAAGTTTTAAAAATTGCCTTGGTTTTTTGAACCAAGATGGCCAATTAGGAGCAGCTCAGGACTGCAGCTCCCAGCGGAAAGTGCCAAGGATGAGTGGACGCCGCACTTCCAGACAGATTTTTATTGCCCACAGACCAGGAGATTCCCAGGCGAAGGAGCCTCACGGGTCGCCGGTGCGGCTGCTTTGGCCACCCGGCTGTTTGGGCAGGCATAACTGTTTTTGCCCGGCAGCGCGACTGTTTTGGCCGGTGTGGCTGTTTCGCTGGCACTCCAGCGCAGTGGTTCTCCATACAAAACACATGGGTCAGGATGCCATTTAAGCTAGCAATTGGAGCTCCGGGAAGGCAGAGTCACCCATTCATCTGATTAAAAAGGGGACTGAAACAGGAAGCCAGGCCAGGAGATTCCCAGGCAAAAAAGCACCACAAATCTCAGCGCGACTGTTTCAGCCGACGCAGTGGGTCACTGCACAGGAAATCACACAGATCTTGGCGCCTTTTCAACAGGCAACTGGAACACCTGAGAGACAGTTGACCGTTCAACTACAAAAAAAAAAAAAAAAAGAGGGCTCTGAGGCAGGGAGCCAGGTGATCAGGCTCGACTGGTCCCACCCCCACACAAAAAAACAGCAATTGGAAATGCTCTGAAATGAGCGTTTCACAGCAAGGACAGCTGAACCCGGAACAGTTCAGCCCTGTGGGGGAGGGGTGTCCACCATTACCGAGGCAGTCCACCACTACAGAGGTACTTAACCATTGCTAAGGCAGCCCACCATTACCGATGCAGCCTGCCATTACAGACAGAGTCCACCATTATAGGGGTGGGCTGCCATTGCGGAGGCAGTTCTAACTATACTTATATAAAAAGGACTGCAGGGAAGTTCACATGGCTGCTGGGCAGAGCCCAGAGCAGCTGAGCAAAGCCTCTGGAGGCAGACAGTGACTAGGCTGCCTCCTTGCTGGGCAGGGCAGCCCTAAAAAAGGGCAGCAGCACAATAAAAACTCACACATAAAGCCCTAACTCCCAAGGACAGAGCACCTGGGAAAAAAAAAGAGGGTTCTATGAGTTCTGCCGCAGCAGACTTAAACGTACCTGCCTAACAGCTCTGAAAGAACAAGGGAGCTCACTGCTCAGCACTTGAGCTCCTATAAAGACAGACTGTCTCCTCAAGCACCTCCCTGACCCCTATAAATACACAGAGTCACCTCATAAAGGAGAACTCAGCCTAACATCTGGAGGGTATACTTCTGGAACAAAAATAGCAGAAGAAACTGGCAGAAACCCTTACTGTTCTGCAGCTGCTGCAGGTGATCCCCAGGCAAGCAGGGCCTGGAGTGGACCTCAGCAGTCCTACAGCAGAGAGGCCAGACTGTTAGAAAAAAAAAAAAAAAAACCAGAAAGAAATAACTTCATCATCAACAAACTGGACGTACACTCAGAGACCTAATCTGAAAGCCAACAACTAAAAAGACGACAGGGGGATAAATCCACAAAGATGAGAAGAAACCAGCGCAACAAGGAGGAAAACACCTAAAACCAGAACGCCTCTCCTCCTACAAGAGATCACAACTCCTCTCCAGCAAGGGAACAAGGCTAGATGGAGAATGAGTGTGATGAATTGAAAGAATGAAGCTTCAGAAGATAGGTACTAACAAACTTCTGTGAGCGTAAAGAACATGTTCTAACCCAATGCAAACAAACTAAGAACCTTGAAAAAAGATTTGACAAAATGCTAAGGAGAATAAACAACTTAGAGAGGAATATAAGTGAATTGATGGAGCTGAAAAACACAACACGAGAACTTCACGAAGCATACACAAGTTTCAACAGCCAAACTGACCAAACAGAAGAAAGGATATCAGAGGTCGAGGATCAACTCAATAAAATGAGAAGGTAAGGTTAGAGAAAAAAGCGCAAAAAGGAATGAACAAAGTCTCCAAGAAATGTTAGACTATGTGAAAAGACCTAATCTATGTTTGATAGGTGTACCTAAATGTGACAGAGAATGAATCCAAGCTGGAAAATACTCTTCAGGATATTATCCAGGAAAACGTCCCCAACCTAGCAAGACAGGCCAACATTCAAGTCCAGGTAATACAGAGAACACCACAAAGATATTCCTCAAGAAGAACAACCCCAAGGCACATAATCGTCAGATTCACCAGGGTTAAAATGAAGGAGAAAATACTAAGGGCAGCCAGAGAGAAAGGTTGGGTCACCCACAAAGGGAAGACCATCAGAATCACAGCAGATCTCTCAGCAGAAACCCTACAAGCAAGAAGAGAGTGGGGGCCAATATTCAACATCCTTAAAGAAAAGAACTTTCAACCCAGAATTTCAAATCCAGTCAAATTAAGCTTCATAAGTGAAGGAAAAATAAAATCCTTTGCAAACAAGCAACTACTCAGATTTCATCACCAAGAGGCCTGCTTTACAAGAACTCCTGAAAGAGGCACTACACATAGAAAGGAACAACCAGTACCAGCCAATCCAAAAACATACAAAATAATAAAGAGCATCAACACAATGAAGAAACCATCAGCTAATGGGCAAAATAGCCAGCTAGCATCAAAATGGCAGGATCAAATTTACACATAACAATATTAACCCTAAATGTAAATGGACTAAATGCCCTAATCAAAAGACACAGACTGGCAAATTAAATAAAAAGCCAAAACCCATCAGTGTGCTGTATCTAGGAAACCCATCTCACATGCAAGGATACACAAAGGCTCAAAATAAAGGGATGGAAGAAGATTTACCAAGCAAATAGAGAGCAAAAATAGCAGGAGTTGCAATTCTCATCTCTGATAAAACCTACTTGAAACCAAGAAAGATCAAAAGAGACAAAGAAAGATATTACATAATGGTAAAAGGATCAATGCAACAAGAAGAGCTAATGATCCTAAATATACACACACCCAATACAGGAGCACCCAGATATATAAGGCAAGTTCTTAATGACTTACAGAGACTTAGACTCCCACACAATAATAGTGGGAGACTTTAACACCCCATTGTCAATATTAGACACATCAACCAGACAGAAAATTAACAAGGATATCCAGGACTTGAACTCAGACCTGGACCAAGCAAACCTGATAGACATTTACAGAACTCTCCACCCCAAATCCACAGAATATACATTCTTCTCAGCAGCACATCACACTTACTCTAAAATTGACCACATAATTGGAAGTAAAGCACTCCTCAGCAAATGCAAAAGAACAGAAATCATAACAAACAGTCTCTCAGACCACAGTGCAATCAAGTTAGAACTCAGAATTCAGAAACTAACTCAGAACCGCACAGTTTCATGGAAGCTGAACAACTGGCTCTTGAAAGATGACTGGATAAACAATAAAATGAAGACGGAAATAAAGATGTTCTCCAATACCAACCAGAACAAAGACACAACATACCAGAATCTCTGGGACACATTTAAAGCAATCTCTAGAGGAAAACATATGGCAATAAGTGCCCACATGAGAAGCAAGAAGAGATCTAAAATTGACACCCTATCATCAAAATTAAAAGAGCTAGAGGAGCAAGATCAAAAAAACTCAAAACCTAGCAGAAGACAAGAAATAACTAAGATCAAAACAGAGCTGAAGAAGACAGAGACACAAAAACCCTTCAAAAAATCAATAAATCCAAGAGCTGGTTTTTCGAAAAGAACAAAATAGACCACTAGCCAGATTAATAAAAAAGAAAAGACAAATACCAAACCTTATTTGCCTGCACACCACTGCCTTTTCCCTTTTCTTCATTAAAAAAAAAAAAAAGAAAAGAAAAGAGAGAATAACCAAATAGATGCAACAAAGAAAGATAAAGGGGGTATCACCACCGATTCCACAGAAATTCAAACCATCATCAGAGATTATTACAAACAACTCTATGCACATGAACTAGTAAACCTGGAAGAAATGGATAAATTACTTGCATCCTCACAAGCCCAAACCAGGAAGAATTCGAAATCTTGAATAGATCAACAACAAGGTCTGAAGTTGAGGCAGTAATTAAGAGCCTACCACACAAAAAAAGCCCAGGTCCAGATGGGTTCACAGACGAACTCTACCAGACATACAAAGAGGATCTGGTACCATTCCTTCAGAAACTACTCCAAACAGTCCAAAAAGAGGGAATCCTTCCCAAATCATTTTATGAGACCAACATCATCCTGATACCAAAACCCAGCAGAGAGTCAGCAAGAAAAGAAAACTTCAAGCCAATATCCATGATGAACATAGATGCAAAAGTCTTCAATAAAATACTGGCAAACCGATTGCAACAGCACATCAAAAAGCTTATCCACCATGATCAAGTAGGATTCATTCCGGGAATGCAAGGCTGGTTCAACATACGCAAGTCTATAAGCCAAATAATTCACCAAATAAACAGAATCAAAGACAAAAAACACATGATTATCTCAATTGACGCAGAGAAGGCCTTTGACAAAATTCAACGGCCCTTTATGCTAAAAACTCTCAATAAACTAGGTATTGACAGAACAGATATCAAAATAATAAAAGCTATTCACAACAAACCAACAGCCAGTATCATACTGGAAGGGAAAAAACTGGAAGCATTCCCTTTGAAATCTGGCACTAGACAAGGATGCCCTCTCTCAATACTCCTATTCAATATAGTATTGGAAGTTCTAGCCAGAGCAATGAGGCAAGAGAAAGAAATAAAGGTTATTCAAATAGGAAAGGAGGAAGTCAAATTGTCTCTATTTGCAAATGACATGACTGTATATTTAGAAGACCCTATCGTCTCAGCCCAAAATCTCCTAAAACTGATAAGCAACTTCAGCAAAGTCTCAGGACACAAAATCAATGTGGAAGTCAAATTGTCTCTATTTGCAAATGAAATGACTGTATATTTAGAAGACCCTATCGCCTCAGCCCAAAATCTCCTAAAACTGATAAGCAACTTCAGCAAAGTCTCAGGACACAAAATCAATGTGCAAAAATCATAAGCATTCCTATACACCAATAATGAACTTAAAAAGAGCCAAATCAAGAACAAACTGCCAGTCACAATGGCTACAAAGAGAATAAAATACCTAGGAATACAACTAACAAGGATCATAAAGGACCTCTTCAAGGAGAACTACAAACCACTGCTCAATGAAATAAGAGAGGACACAAAATGATGGAGAAACATTCCATGCTCATGGTTAGGAAGAATCAATATCGTGAAAATGGCCATATTGCCCAAAGTAATTTACAGATTCCATGCTACTCCCATCAAGCTACCAAGGACCCTCTTCACAGAACTGGAAAAAACCACCTTAAATTTCATATGGAAGCAAAAAGAGAGCCCGCATAGCCAAGTCAGTTCTAAGCAAAAAGAACAAAGTGGAAGGCATCACAGTACCAGACTTCAAACTATACTACAAGGCTACAGTAATCAAAACAGCATGGTACTGGTACCAAAACAGAGATATAGACCAATGGAACAGAACAGAGGCCTCAGAGGCAACACAACAGATCTATAACGATCCGATCCTTGACAAACCTGACAAAAACAAGCAATGGGGAAAGGAGTCACTGTTTAATAAATGGTGTTGGGAAAACTGGCTAGCCATGTGCAGAAAGCAGAAATTGGACCCCTTCTTGATACCTTACTCTAAAATTAACTCCTGATGGATTAAGCACTTAAAACATTAAAACCTGACACCATAAAAACCCTAGAAGAAAATCTAGGCAAAACCATTCAGGACATAGGCATAGGCAAGGATTTCATGACCAAAACACCAAAAAGCATTGACAACAAAAGCCAAAATAGACAAATGGGACCTAATCAAACTCCACAGCTTCTGCACGGCAAAAGAAACAGTCACTAGAGTGAATCAGCAACCAACAAAATGGGAAAAAATTTTTGAAGTATACCCACCTGACAAAGGGCTGATACCCAGATTCTACAAAGAAATAAAACAGATTTACAAGAAAAACACAAACAAGCCCATTCAAAAGTGGGCGAAGGATATGAACAGACACTTTACAAAACAAGACATACATGAGGCTAACAAACATATGAAAAAATGCTCATCATCACTGGTCATTAGAGAAATGCAAACCAAAACTACATTGAGATATATCTCACACCAATTAGAATGGCAATCATTAAAAAATGTGGAGACAACAGATGCTGGAGAGGATGTGGAGAAATAGGAACACTTTTACACTGTTAGTAGGAGTGTAAATTAGTTCAACCATTGTGGAAGACAGTGTGGCGATTCCTCAAGGACCTAGAAATAGAAATTCCACTTGACCCAGCAATCCCATTACTGGGTATATATCCAAAGGATTATAAATCGTTCTACTATAAGAACACATGCATACGAATGTTCACTGCAGCACAGTTTACAATAGCAAAGACCTGGAAGCAACCCAAATGCCCATCGATGATAGACTGCACAGGTAAAATGTGGCACATACACACCATGGAATATTATGCAGCCATCAAAAACAATGAGTTCGTGTCCTTTGTAGGGACATGGATGAACCTGGAAACCATCATTCTCAGCAAACTGACACAAGAACAGAAAATCAAAACACCGCATGTTCTCACTCATAGGTGGGTGTTGAACAATGACATCACATGGACACAGGGCAGGGAGCATCACACACTGGGGTTTGTGGGAGGGAAATAAGAGAGGGACAGCAGGGGGTGGGGAGTTGGGGAGAGATAGCATGGGGAGAAATGCCAGATATAGGTGATGGGGAGGAAGGCACCAAATCACACTGCCATGTGTGTACCTATGCAACAATCTTGCATGTTCTTCACTTGTACCCCAAAACCTAAAATGCAATAAAATAAAAAAATAAAAAAAGAATTGCCTCATTATTTAAAACTATTTCAGTTTATATTCAAAATTTTAGATTTAGAACATCTAGCCTAAATCCTATGTTTGCTAAAATTACTTCTTGAGCTGCAGGTTCCCTTACTGTAATATATCAAACATCTTGAGATTTTCTCCAGCATTTAGAAAAGACTGCTAAAATTAATCAAAATTGATAAATATAACTTAAACCACTTTCCAAACAACTCAGAAAAAAGTACGTTTATGGCAATAGAGGGGGATATTAATAATAAAGAATAAAAATACTGTTTTTGACAGGCAAACCACCCAACCTTCCTACTTGCCTATTTGTGGTATTTTTGGTTCTCATAACACCCCCTCCTTAGAATGTTCCCAAGTTCCTTAAATTATATGGCTTTATCCTATGCTTTTCTGTCTGCTATGTGTTCTTACTGAGCCAAATTATTTGCTCAATATGACTTCAAATAAAATGCAAATCCCTGCTTGTTTCCTGGCCCATCCTGCCTTATATAACTTGTTCAACTGGATTCTACATGTAAGTTCAAAACTGCTTTTAATGTATTGTCGTCTATCCCAACAAGTAACAGCATTCATCCAGTTATTTAAACAGAAACTTGGATCATCCTTGATCATTTATTCTTCAATCAAACCTAGTCAGTAACCAGGAATACCCAATCTCCTAAACACCATATATAATCAAATATTTTTTCCTCATGTTTTCCCCTAATAAAAAAGATACACACACACTAAATATTTTGGCTCAAAAAAGGTATTAATTTGGGGGGTGGAGTATAGACAGAAGCCAAATGTCCACTTGCATTATTTAATCCAGTGATTTAGTTCCACATACATTACTTCAGATTACATCATATAAAATATATTTAGAGGCTAGGTAGGGTGGCTTCATGCCTGTAAGCCCAGCAATTTGGGAAACCAAGGTGGGAGGATCAGTTGAGGATAGGAGTTCAGGACCAGCTTGGCAACACAGCAAGATCCCATCTCTACAAATATTTAAAAATTAGCTGGTGTATACCTGTAGTCTTAGCTACTTTGGGAGGCAGAGGCAGGAAGGATCACCTGAGCCAGGATTTGAGGCTGCAGTGAACTATAACTGTGCCACTGCACTCCAGCCTGGGCAATTGTGTGAGACTCTGTCTCTAAAAACCATAATGAATAAAAAATAAAATATACTTAGAAATATTGCTTTTATCCTTTATTATTATTGTTGTTGTTATTATTATTATTAGAGATGGAGTCTAACTCTGTCACCCAGGCTGGAGTACAGTGGCATGATCTCAACTCCCTCCACCTTCCAGGTTCAAGCGATTCTCACTCAAGTAGCCGGGATTACAGGTGCATGCCATGATGCTTAGCTAATTTTCATATTTTTAGTAGTAGAAATAAGGCTTCATCATGTTGGCCAGGCTGGTCTTGAACTCCTGATCTCGAGTGACTCACCCACCTCAGCCTACTAAGATTACAGGTGTAAGCCACTGCACCTAGCAAATGCTATGTTATTTTTTAACAATTTTTTTTTGTTTTGAGATGGAATCTCGCTCTGTCACCCAGGCTGGAGTATAGTGGCGCAATAGTGGCTCACTGCAATCCGCCTCCCAGGTTCAAGCAATTCTCCTGCCTGAGCCTCCCGAGTAGCTGGGACTACAGGTGCCCACGACCATGATCAGCTAATTTTTGTAATTTTAGTAGAGATGGGGTTTCACCATTTTGGTCAAACTCCTGACCTCAGGTGGTTCATTTGTCTTAGCCTCCCAAAGTGCTGGGACTATAGGCATGAGCCACCGCACCCATCCATTTAAAAAAAATTTATTCAAACTTTTTCAACTTATATTAATTTGGTATGTTTTGATGTTTACATAGAAAGAATCAGGCTGCATATATTCTTTCATGCCTTTCTTCTTTCATTCAACATTTTAAAAAGCTTATCCACATTGTTGCTAGTAGCCTCATGATACGGGTATTCGATGCTATGACTTTACCACAGTTTATCTGTCCATTCAACTGCTGATGAACATTTGTGCTGTTGCTAGTTTGGGCTATACAAACAATGCTTCTCTGAACCTTCTTAAACATAAACAGTCTCCAAAGTATCTATCTGAGAGAGGAACTGCTAGGTCCTTCATTTTCATACCAAACAATTTTTCAAGTAGTTTTTCAACTTATATTCCTATCAACAGTGTATAAGAGTTCCTGTTGCTCTACATCTGCACCAATACTTAGCACTTAGTATTATCAACTTTTAAAAACTTTGGGGAATGTGGTATTTCCCAAATATGATTCTAATTTGAATTTCCCTATTAATGAAATTAGGCACCTTTCCATGTATTTATTGGCCATCTGATTTCCCCTTTGGTTTCAGAGAAAGGGTCTTATTCTGTCACTCAGGCTACAGTGCAGTGGTGTGATCATATAGCTTACCGTAGTCTCAAACTTCGTGGGCTCAAGTGATCCTCCTGCCTCAGCTTCATGAACAGCCAGAGCAACACATGCACACCACCATTCCCAGCTAATTTTTTATTGTTGTTTTTTGCAGGGATAGGGTCTCACTTATGTTGCCCAGCCTGGTGAAATTATTTTCTTCTGTCCATTTTTCTACTGTATTGTCTTCTCATTGAATTTGCAGTATTTGCAAATATTTTCTCCCACTGTACAGGTTAAATAGCTGGGAAACATACAGGTGAAATACTCCCAAATATTTCCTCCCATTCTATAGGCTGTTTCTTCACTCTTCTGACTGTTACCTTTGCTGTATAGAAGCTTTTTATTAGGTTAGTGCAAAAGTAAAGTTTTGCTGTTTAAAAGAAAAAAAAAAGGCAAAAACTGCAATTACTTTTGTACCAACCTAATAGTTTAATATAGCTCCATTTGTCTTTTTTTGTTTTGTTGCCTATGCTTTTAAGTCTTAGCCATAAGATCTTTGACTAAAGTCCTCCCCTCATTTTCATCTA
The DNA here is from genome assembly GCF_049354715.1 of Callithrix jacchus. NCBI lineage: Eukaryota > Metazoa > Chordata > Mammalia > Primates > Cebidae > Callithrix > Callithrix jacchus. Next base: position 91,216,177 of record NC_133505.1, read on the forward strand.
GTAGTTTTATAGTTTGAGGTCTTACATTTAAGTCTTTAATCCACTATGAGTTTTCTTATGTGATTGATAGTAGTCTAGTTTCATTCTTCTGCACAGAGATATCCAGTTGTCCCAGCACTACTCTGGTTCTGTTCCACAGATCTACCAATTAATTTAGTGTTAAAAGTCAAGACATATAATAAAGTTCTCCAACCTTGTTCTTCTTCTCAAGTGTGTTATCTACTTGATCCTGTGCATGTTTATATAAATTACAGATTCAGCTTCAAGGTATACACAGACACAACCTGTTTGATCTTGATTGGGACTGTACTATAGCTTGAAATCAACTTGGGGATACATTTACATCTTTACAATATTGTGGTTTCTAAACAATGATTACGATTTCTATTGGGTCTTCTTTAATATCTCTCAATAAAAGTTTACAATGTTCTCTGTAACGGCCATGCATACACATACTCTACTAGGTTCATTCCCAGATATTGATTCTAAGTAGCTTTAGTATCATCCTTTAAACTGCTGCCAGAGTTGGATTTCTGAAATTAAAATTTTATTTGGTTTCATCATTTAAAACATATTAATATCTCTTTCTTCCTACTTAGATGATCAAGTCTGAATTCCTCACCCCTTACGATGATACATTTGACCATAACTTATTTTTCTAGTCTCACTCTCTTACATGTACTCTACCTTCAAGATACTCCAAACATTACCAGCTGATTCCTTCTTTCATGCCTCTTGTACATGCCAGTCCCTCCAATTGGAATGATTTCCTTATCTGTCTCCTGCTGATTTCTATTAATCTTTCAAGTAGACAAATGATATCTTCCTAAGGCTTCCCAGTTTCCCTAAGAAGAACCAGCAATCCCTTTCTTTCAGCTGGATTTTCAAAGATAGGTAATATGTAAACATATAGCTAGAGTGGAAGAGCATTTAAAGTAGAAGAAAAGAGTATAAACAAAGGCACTGGAGCTTTTAGAATATAAGGGATTCAATTTTGCTAAAGTATGAAAGGAAGTAGTAAGAAATAATACTGGTAAGATATACTGGTATCAAAGCACATAGTGATTTTCAGAGGGTTCCATATACAGATTTCTTAAGTTAATAAAGAGAGAGAAACAAAAGGATTTTAGATATGGTCAAACGTGTACTTTAGGAAGATTAATCTTACTGTGTTATATAAGACAAACTGATAGAGGGCAGAAGGACTGAAATCCTGGAGACTAGATAGGAAACTTAGTACAGTCCAAATAAGAGGCAATGAAAACTGAATTAAGGAAAGAGTAAAGGAGTTGAAGAGGAAGCCATAAATTAGACACCAAATAGGAAAAACTTATAGAATCTGAAAACTAAAAAGATGTGTAAGGCAGGGCATGGTGGCTCACACCTGTAATCATAGCACTTTGGGAGTCTGAGGCAGGCGAATTACTTGAACTCAAGAGTTCAAGACCAGCCTGAGCAACATGGCAAACCCCATCTCTACTAAAAATACAAAAATTAGCCAGGCATGGTGGTGTAGACCTGTAGTCCTCAGGAGGCTGAGGTGGGAGGATTGCCTGAGCCTCAGAAGCAGAAGTTGCAGTGAGCTAAGATCACGCCACCATACTCCAGCCTGGGTGACAGAGAGAGACTCCATCTCCAAAAAAGAAAAAAAAATCCAAGAGTTAATGGTGAAATTTCAAATGACTGAAATGACTATAATACCATTAACCGAATTACATGTTGGTTCTGAAAAGATGACAGAAGATCAGGTGGTGATGTCCGACTAGATATTAGAAAAGTACAACTAAAGGTCAGACTTCATTTAGAAACATTTACATATAGGTAAAAATTAAAATAATAGGTTCTGTGGAGACTGGCAAGAAGAAAATTAAGGACAAGGCTTTGAAAACACCTATATTTAGTTGTATAGAGATAAGGGATGATTGTGTAGGATGGAAATGCAGTGATAGGACTGGAACAGTTAAGAGAATAGTATGCAGGCTGGGCACGGTGGCTCAAGCCTGTAATCCAAGCACTTTGGGAGGCCAAGGCGGGTGAATCACGAGGTCGAGAGATCGAGACCAACCTGGTCAATATGGTGAAACCCCATCTCTACTAACAATATAAAAAATTAGCTGGGCATGGTGGCGCGTACCTGTAATCCCAGCTACTCGGGAGGCTGAGGCAGGAGAATTGCCTGAACCCAGGAGGCGGAGGTTGCAGTGAGCCGAGATAGCACCGTTGCACTCCAGACTGGGTAACAAGAGCGAAACTCCGTCGCAAAAAAAGAGAATAGTATGCATTAATGAATCCCAAAGGCAAAGAATTTCTAAAGGAAAGAATGCTGCAGAGGAGGTCAAGAAGACTGAGGAGTGAGAAAATGTCTCCATTAACAATGAGATCACTAGCTGGACACAGTGGCTCATTCATATCTGTAATCCCAGCACTTTGGGAGGCTGAGGAGGATGGATCACCTGAGGTCAGGAGTTCAAGGCCAGTGGGGGAAATGTGGTAAAACCCCATCTCTACTAAAACCACAAAAAATTAACTGGGTGTGGTTGCGGGCACCTGTAATCCCAGCTACTTGGGAGGCTGAAACAGGAGAATCGCTTGAACCTGAGAAGTGGAGACTGCAGTGAGTCAAAAATCACACCACAGCACTCCAGCCCAGGTAACAGCAAAACTCCATCACAGGAAAAAAAGAAATCTAATCACTGATAACCAGCAGGTAGAATAGTAATTAAGGAACAGTTTATAAAACAGAATGGAGGCATGTGAGGGGGGTTGTAAGATGATTCTTTGGAAAATTTCAGACTACCATTTATTTAATTAAATCATTTTTTATATTTCTATTTTTTAATACATATACTTTTTTTTTTTGGAGATGGAGTCTCAATCTGTTGCCTAGGCTGGATGGAGTGCAATGGTGTGATCTCAGCTCAATGAAACCTCCACCTCACAGGGTCAAGTGATTCTCCTACCTTAGCCTCCTCAAGTAGCTAAGATTACAGGCATGTGCCACCATCCTTGGCTAATCTTTGTATTTTTAGTATAAACGGCGTTTCACCATGCTGGCCAGGCTGGTTTCAAACTCCTGACCTCATGATCTGCCCACCTTGGCCTCCCAAAGTGCTGAGATTTCAGGTGTGAGCCACCGTGCCCAGACTATACATGCACTTATAATGTATATACTATATTAGTGGTTAGAGAAGATGATCTATCCGGATTTCTGTTGACCTTGTTGCTATTTAGACAAACTATAATATAAATACTTCATCCAAAAGTGACAGCTGAAATTAGGTGCTCAAGTATTACAACACAAAAATGCTTTCTGAAACATCATCTTCAGGAAATACTAACTTCAATCTCTAATAGTAAAAATATAATAATGTCTTTGGCATCCCAGCAGACTGTGCTTTGGCCACAGATATTTTTATCTGTCATAATAAACATTAATATTTATAAAATAGAGCAAATATAAGCTTTCTGACACATCTTAATTTCCTTTACAACAGTACTAATAGAAATAAAGCAATCTACTAACTGCAAAATGGTTTTACTAATTACAAAGTTACTCTGAAATTAAGGAAGAAGAACCTAAATTATTTTTCTAAATTACTAATTAAAAATTCAAAACAAGTGAAAAACAGTAATATTTAAAGTGGAAATGTTTTTACAATCTCATGTGTACACATGCCAGTTTTACAGACAATTCAACTTTAAATAAAATCCATGTACAGAAGTACCATGAAATGAAATTTGCTCAGAATGACATTAAGATTAACTCAAGTTAACTAAAAGCCAATTATACAAAGTTTACTTACCTAAATTACTACTACAAGTGATCCAAAAATTAGGTTTTAAAGATATTTATATGCTTTAAAATACACAATAAGGACACAATAGAACTAAAAGATGAAGAAAAAATCAACTGTCTTTACACTAAGTCAAATGCCAACAGAGCTAGTCTTTTTGAGACATTTAATGAGACATTTCAAATACCATAGCCATTCATATACTGTATGCTGAAAACACTGATTCACATATGCTAAAAACACCATCTCTACTTTTCTTATATTTAAATTTAAGAAAATAAATTTATAAATATATTGACTAATATTATTTTCTGTGATGAGGACATATGGCTAGAAGTGACTGCTTAAATAATCAGAACTCAGAATGGACAGAGTAAGGTCAATCTACCTCTAAACGCAGAAATAAGAGCCCTTGGGGTTCACCACAGACTATCCTATAAACTATTTTTCTAAATTAATTTGAAAATGCTGATTCTTTTCAGCTTATTCTCTTATAATGATTCCTTAAATTGACTTACCAAGATTTACATCTGGTAGTATCTTATCATGAAACTGTGTTTCCCCACCATTAGGGGAAAGAAAGTCTGCCAGAAGTTGACTATTACTCAGTTCTGGATGCTGCAGAAGTTTCTTGAATGAACAAAAAAAGGGGGAAAAACAGTTTAGAAATCTAGAAGACTAATCAAAAGTGCATTTAAATGTTTTTTAATTTTATTTTTATCCCCAAAAGCTACTTTATATTTAAAATAATAACAAAGCAATTGCATTTTTAGAAAGAAGAGTATAGGATAGTAGGTAAGACCTTGGCCTTTACAGTCAGACATGAATGAGTTTGAATTCTGGCTCTTCCACATGCTAGCTAAGTGACACTAGAAAAGTTTCTAAATTGCCCAAGAGTCAGTTGTTTCCTCACCTATAAAATAAGAATAATGACACTACCAACTTTATAGTGTTGTTATATAAAGCATTTAGCACAGTATTGGACACACAGGAAGTAAAACTAAACATAAGCTACTATTATTTCCCAGTTTCTCAACTATAAAATGAGTACGATAGCATGATATGACTTTCTAAATAATTTTAAAAAGTCAGCATAAAGGGTCTTGCAGAAAACTAGATGTGGAAATGTGAAATAACTTTAAAAACCTCTTGTCTGTTTTTCTGCAACACTATTTTCTAATAGGATAAAATGGGCCAGGCGCAGCGGCTCATGCCTGTAGTCCTATCACTTTAGAGGCCGAGGTGGGTGGATCACCTGAGGTTGGGAGTTCGACACCAGCCTAACCAACATGGCAAAATCCCATCTCTACTAAAAATACAAAACTTGGCCGGTGGTGATAGCCTGTAATCCCAGCTACCTGGGAGGCTGAGGAAGGAGAATCACTTGAACTCCAGCCTGGATAACAAGAGCGAAATTCCATCTCAAAAAAAAAAAAAAATGACTTAAAAGCCCAAATTAACCCAGTCTTAACCTATTAGTTTTCTAACTGTGAAATACTAACAAAACATAAATAGAAATCTACATTTAAAAACCAGTACAGCAATCTCTAACTTAAATCCATATTAACAGAAAATATTTCTTGTACAGTGAAGTACTCTAGTTTGTAGAAATAATTAGCTGGTTCAAATAATGGATTAACAGTATCAACAAAGACATGTTTGTTTTATGTTTTATTTAAACATCCTTGCAGTAGTTAATTATTATTTCATATTTCAATTTTCACATCACCAAAAAATGTATATGGAAAATATAGATCTATTTTTTCAACCTGGAATTGAAAGCATTCAACAGTTCAGAGAGAGGAAATAAAGTGTAAATACTCCTTTACGCTGCTGAGTATTTTTAATTTAAAAGTATTTCTTTTAGGGTAGGAAGCATCCAAATTTGACTGAATTAACAATTTTTTAAACATATAAAATTCCATGCCCAAAAAAAATATTTTTTAAACAAATAAAAGTATCCTCTCTTATAAGCACTTGATAAAGAAAGACGGTTATTAATCTTGGAGAGCCTGATGTCTCAAGTAACTTTTACACCGACTGTACCAGATATTGAAATAATATACCAATTATATTTTAATGTAATGTTATGTGCACACATAACACTATGGAAAAATGGAATTCAATTCCATGTAGCAAATAGTAGAGTTGATCCCAGGAAATTGGAAAAACATCTATGAACCCAAAAGAAAAGGTACTTCAAAGTTCAGAATATGCTAAACACAAAATCAAACAGAAAACAGAAAAAACAACAACAAATATTCTAAGAATATTATCAGGTATTCTTCAAATGCATCTAATCTTTTACATCAAATGTTTATTTTTTAACGTCCTATACGAAGTTTTAATCAGCCTAAAACTAAGTAAAGATTTTTCTGGACTGGGTGCGGTACCTCACACGTGTAATCCCGGAACTTTGGGAGGCAAAGGAAGGTGGACCATGAGGTCAGGAGTTCAAGACCAGCCTGGCCAACACAATGAAACTCCATCTCTACTAAAAATACAAAAATTAGCCAGGTGTGGTGGTGTATACATGTAATCCCAGCTACTAGGGAGGCTGAGGCAGAAGAATCACTTGAACCCAGGAGGTGGAGGTTGCAGTGAGCCTAGATCATGCCACAGCACTCTAGCCTGGGTGACAGAGTGAGACTCAGTCTAAAAAAAAAAAAAGAAGATTTTTCTTCCCCTAAGAAAATATCTTGTATTTTACTCATTTTGCGGGGGCGGGGGGTAGGGTGCGGGGAGAGAAGACGGGTGGAAGTAATTATACTCTCAACAAAAATTCATTCTAAAATTCACATGGAAATTTTTTTAACTAAAATCCACATGGACAGGTATTTATAGAGCAAAGCACAAATGTACAAGAGAAAAAGAGACAAATTAAAGAATGCTATAATTAGCAACTTTTGGAATTAATACAGTTGATGCTCTACCTGTAGATATTCCTGGAACTCTTCCCTCTTTGACTTTAAGAATTCATAATTTTTGGGGCCAATAATCCTCTTAGAAGGAAGCTGGGCATCAGGAAATGTACCTGAAATTAGTACATATTAAAGTTATTGCTGTGTTCTGCTATTATTTTTAAAACCTTAAAATAGGTTTTAACATTTACTATGGCACTTTCAGATTAACAACACTGCCTTGTAGAGATGTGACATTATTCTTTGAATAATCTTCACAAAATCAGAGAACTTCAAGTCAGAAGTCCAGACGAAAGAGCTTGAGTCTACTGATAAACAAAATATCACTTGTAACAACCATGGTTTGACATAGATTTTTTTTAGCTTTCTATACTAGTAAAACAGCTTCAAAAATTATTATGAGATTGTTTTGAAATTGGCGAGATATATTAGATAAAACCTTACTAAAGAAGTAACTAATTTCTCATAGGGAAAAAAGAGCATTTTGTAAATGCTACATAAATAGCTTGAAATCAAAATGTAAGCTAGGTGCAGTGGCTCACACCTATAATCTCAGCACTTTGGGAGGCCAGGGTGAGCAGATCACTTGAGGTTAGGAGTTTGAGACCAACATGATGAAAACCCATCTCCACTAAAAATACAAAATAATTAGCCAGGCATGGTGGCATATGTCTGTAATCCCAGCTACTTAGGAGGCTAAGGTGAGAGAATCACTGGAACCTTGGAGGCAGAGATTGCTGTGAGCCGAGATCGCGCCACTGCACTCCAGCCTGGGTGACAGAGCAAAACTCCATCTCAAACAAAAAAGAAGAAAGAAAAAAAAAATGTAAAAACTATGAATGTACTTTCTCAGATAGGACTGGCTTTAGAGATTTTAGTAACAAAAAAGAAAAGTAAAACAAAAAAAGTTTTCAGAGAAAACTCTCAGACTTAAACGAAAAAAGTTTTCAGAGAAAAAACAAGGATGGTACTGCACCAGATTGGTAGAGAGAAAGAAAAAAACCATTTCAATACACATACAAACCCAAAATCTAGGCACAAATATGGAGTGAGACCTTTATTTTCCTATAATAATCATCCTTATCACAGGCTTTGTTCTTATAGCAGGGAAAGGAATGTTCCTTACTCTTCTCAATTCAAAATCAACCTGAATTTGGATCAAGGGACACTCTACAGAGCTTTTCTAAAATAAAAAGATTTAGAACACACAGGTAAAACTCACCAAGCTACAAAAAAAAAAAAAAGCTGGAAATTGTTTATAACTATATCCCTGACATTAACCAAAATAAATAAATTGATGAGACAGGAAGAACAAAAGAGTAAATAGAAAACCCTTTCTAAAATACAGTTTTAAAATAGCTATTTTTATTTTATTATTAAAAAAGCATAAATGTGCACTGCAAGAACTTTAAATACAGAGATAAGTAAAAATAAAAAGATAAACAGTACACTTCTGCTATCAATAAAAGAGTACACAGCGCCACTGTTGTATTTCTTTGGTATAATTATTTAAAATAAATTAATCTGGTATCATAGCTTTAAAGAATAGTAATGCTGAAATGTAATGTTTTATCCAGAAAGAATAACATACCATGAAATTCTGTTAATTTTGATTCAAGTACATAGAATTCAAGGTATCTTCTATAGACAGACCAGTGTTCAGGCTCGTGTCCAACTGCAAATTGAGTAAACACGCACTGAGTAACAAATAATTTTAACACCCTAAGAGAATGCCATATTTAAAACATTAAGAATACAAAGCTGGCTGGGCACAGTGACTCGTGCCTATAATTCCAGAACTTTGGGAGACTGAGGTGGGTGGATCATTTGAGGTCAGGAATTCGAGACCAGCCTGGTCAATATGGTGAAACCCTGCCTCTACTAAAAATATACAAATTAGCCAGGCATGGTGGCGGGTGTCTGTAGTCCCAGGTACTCAGGAGCCTCAGGCAGGAGAATCGCTTGAACTTGGGAGGCAGAGGTTGCAGTGAGCCAAGACTGCATCTTTGCACTCCAGCCTGGGCAACAGAGTGAGACTCTGTCTCAAAAAAAAAAGAGCCGGGCACGGTGGCTCACACCTGTAATCCCAGCACTTTGGGAGGCGGAGGCAGGTGGATCACGAGGTCAAGAGATTGAGACCATTCTGGTCAACATGGTGAAACCCCATCTCTACTAAAAATACAAAAATTAGCTGGGTGTGGTGGCGCGTGCCTGTAATCCCAGCTACTTGGGAGGCTGAGGCAGGAGAATTGCCTGAACCCAGGAGGCAGAGGTTGCGGTGAGCCGAGATCACGCCATTGCACTACAGCCTAGGTAACAAGAGCGAAACTCCGTCTCAAAAAAAAAATAAATAAAAAAGAATAAAAAACTGGAAATTATTCCACAGTCATAATTTGTTATTTTTGGCCTAACATTATTAACAAATTTTATCCCGTATTTTAGTTACCTAGAAGTGATTAACAAATTTTATCTATTTATGAAGTTATCTCAAGAAAATATACTTTTTCTATACAGAATCAGAGCTGACAGAAACTTTAAAATATCATGCAATTATGATTATTTTTTAAATGTCACTGGAATGATGTATTTCATGAAAATATTTTTTATTGATTTTGGGTCTCTCAAATATTTACCATGCTATCCTAATTTAACATAGTACAGAACAGTACTATCTAATAGAAGTCTGCAATTCTGAAGATGCTCCACGGATCTGCATTAAAACAGCAGCCACTAGCCACATGTTGTCACTGAGTACTTGAAATGTAGCTATTGCAACTGAAGAACTGAAATTTTAATACAATTTAATTTGATTTTAATTACCACATGCAGTTATTGGCTACCAAATTGGGCAGCACATAGTAATGGTTTCAAGAGTGAGTCTGGAATCAGACTGCCTACTCTAATCCCAGTTAACCCTGCCCCCATTTACTATGCAGTCTTAAACAAATAATACCACCGTACCTTACAATACTTAGATGTAGAATAAAAATAACTGTGTCTATTACATAAAATAATCTACATAAAGTACTTTTGTACAGTGCATAGCACAGAGTACATACCTTATAAATGTTAATTGTTATTGTTAACATCTAACATCATGTGTTAGATGATCAAGTCAATCAATACCACAACCATCAAAAACAGTACTTCTATTTAGAAAAAACCAACCTGATCATAACATATAAAACGAATCCTAGTTTTCTTCAACACTGGTCTTAAAAGATCCATAGTATATTTAGGTTAGGTTTTTAATGCTGAAATTGTTATTTTGTTATCCATATAAAATCAACATACTAAATGATATACTTTTCTCTCCCCCATAGATCATGGTTTCTAAGCGCACATTACATTGACAGTAGAAGTCTGCAGCACTGTTGACAAACATTATCTTTAAAATACAAGCTTTTGGCCCGGCACAGTGGCTCACACCTGAAATCCCAGTACTTTGGGAGGTCACAGTGGGAAGACCGCTTTGAGCTCAAAAGTTCAGACCAGCCTTAGCAACCCACTGAAACCCTGCCTTTACAAAAAAATTTTTTTAAATTAGCTGTGTGTGGTGACATGCACCTATAGTCCCAGCTACTCAGGAGACTTAGTCGGGAGGATCACTTGAGCCCAGGAAGTTGAGGCTGTAGTGAGCCACAGTCATGCCACTGCACACCAGCATGGGCAACAAAGCAAGACTCTCTCTCAAAAAGAAAAAAAATTAAATTAAAAAATAAAATACAAGTTTTAAGATTTTTGGGGTTTTATTTTTAAGTTACTGAGACATAAATTATTAACCTTTTAAAATAAAGCATAAAAATTAAAGGCAGTTGTCATAAAGAAAAAACCGAAAGTATATTCCAAACAAAACTAAGTTTGAAACAGAAATCAGACTCTTATTATTGACAATGGTTTGGCTGTCCACCTGTCAGAATGCTGAGAGAACACCAACTACTAAGACTAAACAGCAACTCCAACAAAATCAGGCAGTATGGCCTAAGACCTGGACAGAGTAAGACTCTGCCTGGTGTTTAGGTATGATAGGAAAAATTATAACTAGCTACTCTGGGCATTCTTCCTTCCCAATCCCTGTGTCTCATCTTCTTGAAACAGGATCAGCTTTTGAAGAAAATCAGAAAACCTAATACTTTTTGAAAAATAAATAATAATTAGCACTGATCTTCACACTACACCACTAAGTTATCCTCTCAAAACCATTTTCTAACATTGTCACTTTCTTCCTTCTTTCCTAATAACTCCCTCTTTCTGAGCTCAACTTTATTTTCTGCTCATCATTCTCAAAATATATATGACTTTGTGCTTTTCCCTACATTGACTGACCCACTTCTTGGACAAACTGCAAAGTGGTGACTGTTTTATTTTTTAATTTGATTTCTTTTTATGAAGTTACAAGACTTGAAAGTGGTGACTTTATCCTGCTACAGACACCGTTAACCCTTATCTCTTCTACAGTCTATACCTGAAATAATCAAAAGAAAAAATATGGCTAAACATGAAGAAAACTTGTAAAGTTTTAACCATACTTTCATCAGTTCTTTTTTTTTTTTTTTGAGATAGGGTTTCACTCTCTCTCCAAGGCTGGAGAGCAGTCACGAGATCCTGGCTCACTGCAACCTCCGCCTCCTGGGTTCAAGTGATCTTCATGCCTCAACCTCCCGAGTAGTTGGAACTACAGCACACACCACCATGCATGGCTAAGTTTTGTATTTTTAGTAGATGTGGGTTTCACCATGTTGGTCAGGCTGACCTCAGGTAATCCACCCGCCTTGGACTCTCAAAGTGCTGGGAATACAGGAGTGAGCCACCACGCCTGGCCATATCATCAATTCTAATTAGCCCACAAAATGGGTGAGAGAAAATACTGCCTTAATTAAACTAATATAATACCTGATACAGTGCTGAATGGGTTAATGATAATTAAGTAAGTATTATGGCTAATGATGGCAACAAAACCATTAAAAGAACATTACATTAAATGCCTGATGGACTGTCAGGTGTCTAGCAGGCTTCACTCAATAAACGTTGACTGAATGAGTTAGTTAACTGCTAACAAAGATAACCTGGGACATCCTAAGCCTTCTTTCAATTTTCTGTTTTGGACACTCTCTTTTGGATATGCAGCTATATTTGTTAGACTGAAGTGGCAAAATGTTTATCATACCTGAAAACAATACTCATTCGTGGGCATCTTTTAAGAAAGGTGTTCAGAAAGCTTCCTACCTGCTCTTCTATCATTTCTTTCAACATCAATACAAAACACAGGAATTCTCTCTTTTTTCTCCTTCCTTTCAGAGGAGGGATCCTCAAAAAAGTCTACATATGGAATGCTAATTTTCCATGCAGCAAGGTTTCGGGGAGTATTAGGTGTGCTCACAGCCTCCACTGGAGAATCGTCTTCCATTACAACAATACCTTCTTCAATCTGGAAAAAAAATTAATGGGATAAATTTAATATTCCGAATACCTTTAGAATATAGCATATGAGATACAAGTAAAAAGTAATATGCCCATATTAAGTGATAATTTTTTAAGACTCTGAAAGCTAGGTAATATTAAATTTTCTACTGAAAAAATAAAGACAAAAAGTTAAAAACTAAGTTACTAGCAACAACTCTAAGTTTTGTTGTATCATCTGTATATGAAAATAAAATAGGCCAGGGACAGCGTCTATAATCCCAACACTTGCAGAGGCTAAGGTGGGAGGAATGCTTGGCCCAGAAGTTTGAGACTAGCCTGGGAAACACAGTGAGACCTTGCTGCTACAAAATATTTGTGAAAATTTAGTTCAGCATGGTGGTGTGCCTCTGTAGTCCCAGCTACTCAGGAGGCTGAGGTGGGAGCATCACTTGAGTCCAGGAGGCTGGGACTGCAGTGAGCCAAGTTTGTGCCACTGTACTACATCCGGGGTGACAGAGGAAGACCCTGTCTCAAAAAAAAAAAAGAAAGAAAGAAAATATCATAGAAGATAAAGAATAAATACCTTAGAGATTATGAAAAAAAAATGTAAAACACACAAATACAGAAAATGTTCAACCTTTGTGATAAGAAATAAAAATTAAGGTACTGGTATTTTTCATTTTGAAAAGTAAAATTTTATAAATGACAACAGTCATTGATGGAGACTGCACAAATAAACTAGATCTGTGACACACTGCTGGTTACAAGGTATACCAGCACAACCCTTCTGGAAAGTGTTTTGGCAATATGTATCTATAAAGAGTCAAATAATGATTTCAAACAAGTAATTCCATTTTTGAAAATTTATTGCAATAAAAATATTTACTCCAAAAAAATTTTTTAAATATAAAAGCGACCTAAGTAAAAACTGTAGCAGTAAGTAACATAAAATTGGAAAAAAGGTCGGAATAAAACCCACCTCTACAGAATTAAGAGTTTTTCTGTTTCATCAATCTAAAACTTTAACATAAATGTTCAAATGCTAACTATTTTCAAATACCAAAAAAATAAAGTAACAATTGTTTTAAAAAACAAAACTACATGTTCTAGAAATAGATACACAGGAAGAAGGAAACAACTGTCTCTATTTTTTAAATTGGAAGAGCACCTTTGAATCTGGCATATTATAAACATCGATTCACCTAGACATCTCTTATTCATGTTTAAAAGGACAAAATATTATAAATAAAACGCATTCATCTTGAACACACCTTTTTAAAAGCAATGAGTCAAAGTTTGCAGCACTTAAGAGAAGTCTGAGTAGCCTAGTCAGAGCAAACCAGTAGTACAGAGGAATTTATTTCCATAATTCTAACCCTACGTTCACTCTCAGTTCTTTCCTCTTAACCTTGGTACCCACCTCTCTTCTAAGGAAATACCTTTCCTCCCCCACAAACTTCCTTTGCTTTTTCTGTTCTCATCCTAAATTGGCTTTCCTTAATCTCTAATAAGATTCTTACTGATCTTAGAAGACTTCTTAATGCTCTGTTGAAAACAACTTGAAGACCTTAAGAAACAAAACTATAAAAATAGATGATAGATGTTGGGTTTTGCCTTCTAAGAGGCAAGATTATCTCCTTATAATCTTGGAAGAAACGGAGATATATGAGGGAAACACCCAACGCTTAATACTTGAGGTTTAAGGTAGCATCTTCCATGGTTACAACAAGTGTATTTTTGTTAATGGATCTGGCTTCTGAGGAGAAGAGAAATTGAATCATAAAATGATAGAGAATTTGTTGAAAATGCTGACTAAAAGCCAGAAGAAAAAACAAAGACATTCTTTTTTTTTTTTTGAGACAGTTTCGCTCTTGTTACCCAGGCTGGAGTGCAATGGCACGATCTCAGCTCACCACAACCTCCACCTCCTGGGTTCAGGCAATTCTCCTGCCTCAGCCTCCTGAGTAGCTGGGATTACAGGCACGTGCCACCGTGCCCAGCTAATTTTTTGTATTTTTAGTAGAGATGGGGTTTCACCATGTTGACCAGAATGGTCTCGATCTCTTGACCTCATGATTCACCCGCCTTGGCCTCCCAAAGTGCTGGGATTACAGGCTTGAGCCACCGCGCCTGGCCCAAAAAAAGACATTCTTAAATTAAAAGAAGCTCCTCAGAATCAAAGAAACAAAATGGGAGAACAAAATTCTTGGCAATGAAAAAGGACAAAGTTTAGTAATTTATTACTGTTACTACTTAAATGGTATTTTTATCAACAAAGTCTAAAGAAAAATCTCTAGGGAAATAATTTCTCTAAGAACTTTCCGGGCATCCTTTAATGCTATTTGAAAATAAGTAAACATTGTAATCAAAATGTTAATAAGGGAAAACCAAGTACTTTAAATACTTTTCGTTTCCAAACAGCTGTTCTTTCTATCAAGAGGATGGTGATTATGGAAGGTGGAGATAAAAGGTTAAATGTCCTTCTATTTCCTTAAGAAATGTTAGTATTTCTGATTATTCTTTTCCTATACAGAGGTTAACTTGGGAGTTACCTCTGTATATATCTCTGTATAATATGTGCAGGCATATTATATTTTGTAACTATATTTGTAAGCCATATTTCTGAACTTAAGACAGAAATGCATTTTCTGATATATCAACCCAATTTTTTTTTTGTTGTTGAGACAGGGTCTCACTAGGTTGCCAGGTTCACTGCAACCTCCTCCTGGGCTCAAGCAACCCTCCTTTATCAGTCTCCTGAGTAGCTGGGACTATGGGCACACACTACCAGAACCAGCTAATTTTTCTGTGTTTATACAGACAGGATTTCACCATGTTGGCCAGGCTGGTCTCAAACTCCTGAACTCAAGTGATTCTCCAGCCTCAGCCTCCCAAAGTGCTGGGATTACCAGTGTGAGCCACCAAACCCAGCTCCAACCCAATCTTATTTACCAGGCTTTGGATCACAGGACAGCATATGGATGGATGCTAATTTAATTCACAACTTGTAGTCATACAGCTATGAGAATTGATGTGCTTACAGAATTGATGTGCAAGGCACTGTTCTCAGTGCTTCATATATATTACTTGGTTAATACTTATAACATCTCTATGTAAGATAAATAGTATTATCTCCATTTCAAGGTGACAAAACAAAATCACAATAAAATTAACCAACATACCAAGATCACTAAGCAAGTAGGCACTGCGGCCAAATGACACAACAAGGTTTCTGAAAGTTAATGTCTTCTATTCTCTAATAAGACATCCTAAATGTCTCCAATTTAGGATCACAGACCACTTTACTCCTGGCAGTGAAACGGGCAACTTCTCTTTTCCCTCAACTTCCTAAACAAGACAAAGCAGATTCCCCCAGGACCCCCAGCTTGGAACTAGCACAGTGTCTTCTAAATCCTAAATGGCATCATCTTAGTCTGGGTCAGCACCTTACTGTCCCTGTATTTTCCTTTGATAGTATTAAACATTAGTTTGCCTGCTTCTCCAACTTTCTGTTACTATTATCTTTACTCCCAATCAAGAATTTCCTTCTTCCTTGGGTCACTACAAAACAGAGCAAACTCTCTCAGCATTTTAACGATATCCTCCTATTACTGAAGCTGAAATACAGCCTGTGTATCAAGCAATTGGGAAGGCAAAATACACCTTCCTCCATAAAAAATATGTTTTAAAAGTTTAGGATAACACAAGTAAATACTTTTGCTATAATATCAAATAGGGAGAAAGGATAGCAAATTATAATGTAGTCTAGTGAAAAGGAAAAGGTTTTTATGTTTGGGAGATTTTTTTTTTTTTTTTTTAAGAAAATCACCAAACTATAAATAGAAGTGGTTACTGGGTGGTAAGATTATGGGTGTTAAGTGGCATTTAAATTTTTTCCCACTGTTCTATATTATTAGCAAACTGGGCGCGGTGGCTCACACCTGTAATCCCATCACTTTGGGAGGCCGAGGCAGGCAGATCACAAGGTCAAGAGATCGAGACCATCCTGGCCAACATAGTGAAACCCCATCTCTACTAAAATATAAAAATTAGCTGGGCGTGGTGGTGTGCGTCTGTAGTCCCAGCCACTTGTGAGGCTGAGGCAGGAGAAATGCTTGAACCAGGGAAGCGGAGGTTGCAGTGAGCCGAGATCATGCCACTGTACTCCAGCCTGGCGTCTGGCAACAGAGCGAGCCTCTGTCTCAAAAAAAAAAAAGAAAGAAAGAAAGAAAACAATATGCTTAAAATTAGAAAACATAAACATTATTTTGAAAAAGACTTTTTTTACTTTCTTCTACCCACACATTTTTCTTTTTCTTTTTTTTTTTTTTTTGAGACAGGCTCTCACTCTGTTAACCAGGCTGAAGTGCAGTGACACAAACACAGTTCACTGCAGCCTTAACCTCCTGAGGTGAGGTGATCCTCCCAAGTAGTTAGGACTACAGCTGTGCACCATCATGCTCAGCTTATTTTGTAGTTTTTTGTAAAGACAGGGTCTCACCATGTTGTCCAAGCTGGTCTTGAACTCCTTGGCTCAAGCAATCCTCCTGCCTCAGCTTCCCAAAATACTCAGATTACAGATGTGAGCCACCAAACCCTGCACAAAAATACTACCCACACTTACAGGGAAAAATAAAGGCATAAAAAATTGCTGCATTTGGATTAATAAAAAAGGTCTTAAATAATATTTTCTTCCATTTAAATTATTATGAAGAATCAGTTACCCTTAGTAATTGATCAAGGCAATGAAACAAAGGTCAAAAGGATGGGGTAAAGAAAAGGGTTTACTCCTGTCTCCCCACCTTTCCTCCTTCTTGGTCATAATCAATCCAATCAGTACTAAGCATCCCTTTTACACCTGAGTTAGTGGATTTCTTAAGGCCGAGGTCTACATGTAATCATTTTTTCATCCCCAGTGCCCAGGGTCATTAAAAGGCCAATGAGAATCCAAGATCTCTATTCAATAAAAATGAAAAGTACAAATAAGACAATACTTGCCTTTATGGAACTATGTGATAGAAAAGACAATCATAAACATGTAACTTCAAATACACTACGGTACAAGCTTTAACATATGATACAATAGAGACACAAAAGGAGAAAATGTTCAGTTCAACTCAGGGATTCACATAAAGGTTTATGGGGAACAGCAGCATTCTGAAGGATGCAGATGAATTTTCCAGGTCAATAAATGAAGGAAGGGCATTTTAAGCAGGACAAAGATACAGAGAAATAAAACAGCATGGCAAATAAAATGTACATATAAGTCAACTAGAAATCTTATTAAAATGCAAATTGATTCAGTAAGTCTAGAATAGGGCCTGAGATTCTGTATTTACACAAGCTCCCAGGTAATGCCACTGCTGCTTGCCCACAGACCACATAAGTAGCAAGGAGTTAGAGCATCTATTAACAGCTCTGTATACCTTGAACATACGGTGGGAAAAAGGTAACATCAGAATTTGAAGCTTAACCAAAAGATGGTAAACTGTTTGACTACTAGAAATACCTCAGCTTAACAGAAACCATTCTGCCTTAATAAGCAATAACATAGTTCTCAGGAATTTTAAAAATTAGATTCACATCATGAAACTATCATAACTGGAATGAGAAATACAAAGGAAGTCTGAAGTAAGATAGAGGGAAAGTATTAAACAGAATGCAGATTCTCCAAAAACAAAAGGAAAACAATGAGTGTATCTAATTTTTTTTATGTTATAGTAAGTCTAAAGTTATATGCAAATCAAAGTGATACATTTTTACTTACAAAATCATCTTCACCTTCAGCTAAACCATAATTAGGCAACATAGCTCCCTCCATTGTGGTACTTTTGAATACTCCTTTAATTTTGCTACCTATTCTGCTGATTCCAAATGATTCTCCCCTTTTCTGTGTGTTCCTGAATATTAAACAAAAATGTATCAAGTACATAGCAAATCATCACAACAGTCTAGTTTATTGTAAACCATTATTTTAAAAAAAGAAAAATAGTTTTAAAAATGTAAACTAAAGGTATAGCTCACATAAGTTCTGGAGTTTTCATCCGTGGATTAAATATCAACAAGTCAGAAGCCAAAAATGACACAGTATTTAAAGTTTAAATTTGGTCTATGAATAAATGGGACAATATATTTTTATAAACACTCAAAATTTACCTAGTATTAACTTCAAAATATTAATGGGATTAAAATTTTTAAATGATGAGAGCCCCCTAGTGGAATATAGTTCTTACTGTGATATTTTGAAATAGATACAAAAATGCCTAAGATCTGTTCAAAACTGAAAACATCCCTTTAGAGTAACTGTACTAAAATAGTGCAACAGAAAAAAAAATTAAGCTATTACTTTCTCAGTGCTTCATTTTCAAATGGAAATTTTTTTAAAAAATGTCTATGACTGACAAACATTCAAGCAAAATTCAACTGTATAATCATACAATACTCAGAAAAGGCATGAGGTACAAAATGGATCTTAAATTATTTAACTTCAAAGTAAGAAAAAGAATAGTGCCAAAGAGAAAGGTTAGCAATGAGAATAGGGATAAAAGCAAATGTAGCCCTAGGAAGCAGTCTGCTCTGCCATAAATATTAAATGTTAGTTTTGCAATTTTTTTAAAGGTGAATTTCTGAAAGCAGAAATAGTTGGAAAGCAACAAAATAAATAAGCTAAAAGTAACAAAAATGTCTGTTAGCCTACTGCCCAATGTTTCAGCAATTAAAACCAAAACTTTTATCCAATTTGAAAGTCATGCTCAAGGCTGGGCACAGTGGCTCACACCTGTAACACCATCACTTTGCAAGTCCAAGGCAGGCAGATCTCCTGAGGTCAGGAGTTCAAGACCAGCCTGGCCAACATGGCGAAACCCTGTCTCTACTAAAAATACAAAAATTAGCGGGGCATGGAGGTGGGCACCTGTCATCCCAGCTACCAGGAAGGCTGACGGAGGAGAATCACTGGGACATGGGAGGCAGAGGTTAGAGTAACCTGAGAATGCACCACTGCACTCCAGTTTTAAATCCTCAAGTGTATAGCTATTACTCCTATGAGGAAAATTTAAATTATCTACTGAAATAATACAATTTAAGAAAGAAAATTAACGAAGTTTTTTTTGAAGTTTTAAATATACCAATATGCAGTAATGTGTATTTTACACATGTCCAAGAAGTAAATCACACTTCTAAAAAAACTGGAAAAACACTAATAATAAGCAGTAAGCAGTAAAAGGGGTACTTAAACCAGATTATTCTACTTTTAAAAACATACAATTAGGATTTTTAAAATCCAGAATTGTAGACACAATTGTCCTTGATTTAAAAAAATGCTTCCCAAAACACAAAAACGTTAACAAAATATTTTTAAAATCTCTAGAATCTAGATAATTTATTCTAGTCTCTACAACATGGAAATTATAAAACAATGGGGGTTGTTGAAATATGAAATTTTAAAACTCTCACTTGTGATTATGCCCAGAAATACAAAAACATCATTATACTTCTTACTAAAAAGAAGTTATTTAAACATAAATAATTCTAAAACTAATTTAGAAAAATCAACAAGAAGAACAAAAATGAGTCAGCCTTAAAAAACAAGATACTGGCAAATTAAATAATGAAAATATCTTTAAAGTATCAGGACATTTTCATTTTATAATGACATATCATGCTATATCAAAAAGGAGATATCTAGAATCAAAGTAGGTATTCATTTTAAAAGATTGTCCTAAATAACTAGGATATAATGGCAGTTAATACCACAGTGTTTCATTTTATTTTTATTTGTATGAGGTTGTTCATAATGTACTTTCTAAAAACATTTAATACTGAAAAGAATCACATGCTCAACACTTACCGAAAATCATCCAAACTTAGGCTACCTCTGCAATAACAGATATGTGAAATTATATAAAAAGAGGAGAGAAAGAACGCCCAGATATTATATAAACTTCAATTCAGAACACAAAACAAAGTTAAAAAGCTTCAGAAGTTACACAAGTGTATAACATTCATCTTTGCAAAGAGAAGAAATCCTCATGAATAAGGTGATAAAGGTAAGAGAAATAAATGCACATAATTGTCTTTTGTGTTTGGAAGTTTATATACTAAGAACGGTTCTTAAAAATTAAATATGTTATAATCTTGGGTGACATGGAAAAAAATTAGGTATGTTAGGAAAAACTTTTTTCTGCATTATTAAAAAAATGTTCTTAGAAATTAAATACCCAGAAGTAAATCTATCTTTTCTTTGTCCTTAGGCATTCCATTTCTTTCACACAGTAGAAACTATAAAGAGACTGAGTCACCAAACACCTGGCACACACAAAAAAGAAACCTCATGTTTTCCAACATGAAATTTGTGTCCATATTAGATACAATCACTTATGCTTCACGTTTTAGCTTGAGTAAAAAAATGTTTTACTGCATGTTCTCACTCATAAGTGGGTGTTGAACAATGAGAACACATGGACACAGGGAGGGGAACATCACACAGTGGGGTTTGTTGGGGGATGCGGGGCTAGGGAAGGGATAGCAGGGAGTGGAGAGATTGGGGAGAGATATCATTAGGAGAATTATCTAATGTAGGTGACAGGGGGATGGAGGCAACAAACCACCATGGCATGTGTATACCTATGTTACAGTCCTGCAAGATCTGCACATATACCCCAGAACTTAAAGAAAAACAAACAAATAAATAAATAAAAATATGTTTTAAGCTAAGAAGCACAGTTAACTAAAAATCTCTAAATATTAAAAAATAAAAGTTGTACTTTGAGTGTACAATGAAACAGAGAACATAATAAACAATATACATTAGAATTTTACTTTGAAAATATAAAATGTAGATATAAAGTATATGAATATTTATTCATTTATATATGTTAAGTCATTTAATAGCAAATTAACAAAGCTATTCTAAATTTCCAATGAAATAATGTTAAAAAAACTCTTTTAACACATTAGACATAGGTAAATAAATCATTAAGTGTCACAGAAGCAAGACTGATAGTTAGTATTAGAGTCAGATTTCCATAAAGAAAAACATACCTTAAAAAGTAATAATCAGTATCCAGAATGGAAAAAACCCATATAACCTGTCTTTTTTATCTATTTTAAAGCCAAGAAAATCAGTGCCTTAACATGCTGAAAATAATCAATTGTTCTCAAAGCAGCAAGAAAAGATTTTCATCTCCCAAGTTATGACCCTGATTTAGATTTAGCTATCAAGCTAGTTTTTTTTTCTTTGTTTTTTTTAAATTGAGGTAGCGTCTTACGCCCAGGCTGGAGTGCAGTGGTGCAATCTCAGCTCACTGTAATCTCTGCCTCTTTGGGTTCATGTTAGTCTCCTGCCTCAGCCTCCCATGTAGCTGGGATTACACATGTCTTCTACCACACTCAACTAATTGTTGTATTTTAAGTAGAGACAGAGTTTCGCCAAGTTGGCCAAGTTGGTCTCGAACTCCTGACCTTAAGCGATCCACCTGTCGAAGCCTCCCAAAGTGCTAGGATTACAGGCATGAGCCACCATGCCCGGCAAGCTACCAAGCAGGCTTTTAAGATCACAGAATCACTTCGCCTTAAATGGTCCTAGAAAAAGGCATTTCACTAGATCCGTATCCTGGTATGAGACTCCAAACATCAAAGGATAAATTCTACCCGCTTCTCAAGTATGTCAGCAAATTTGATTAAACTCCTTAGAAAAGCATTCAAATGCAAGAAGAGGCATGTGGCCTGAGCGAACAATGCTATTTTAAATAGCATAAATATGATTTTTGTTAAATAAAGTCTGTTTCATGGCTATAACACATAAATTTTTAGGAAAAAGCAAAAAAGAGATATTTTTACAGATAATCCTAAAGGTACTTTCTACCTTTCGGAAAAGTTATTACATGTGTACTACATATTTAATGCCTCTACTGAGGCATTAAATCAGAATTAATATTCAAAGGTCATAAAAAAACCATTTATTCTTGTAACACTTATGTCAAGAAATACAATATATTCTCTTCATGGTAAAGTTTTCACATTTTTCTTTGTACTAACTATCTAAAACACTGTCCCATTTCTTGACTCATCTACTTCTCTCTTTGTAGTATATATCCAATTTATTTGTATGTTTATTAGATACTTGCTCAAATTGGAAGGTGTTGAGATGTCTGTGTCAATTTTGTACACATATAAGGTAAGTGAAATGAAATGATTCATTTACCTTATATATAGTAAATTAAAAGAGTTTCTTAACATTCTTTTTTTTTTTTTTTTAAGACAGAGTCACCCAGGCTGAAGGGCAGTGGTGCAATCTCAGCTCACTGCAACCTCCATCTCCCAGGCTCAAACAATTTTTCTGTTTCGGCCAGGCTGGTCTCAAACTCCTGACCTCAAGTGATCCACCCACCTCAGCCTCACAAAGTGCTGGGATTACAGGTATGAGCCACCGTGCCTGGCCATTAACATTTTTTCATTGGAAATTTAGAAAAGCTTGGAAAATTAGAAAAGGTGATTTGCTATTAAGTGACTTAAAATGTATATTTATTCATATATTTTATGTCTACACTTTATTATTGGAAGGTGTGTCAATTCTGTACATGTAACCTTGCAAAGACAAATCAGAACATTATCCAGTTTATAAATGAATAAAGCTTTTTGCTTCTATTACCTTTCTTTAGATCATTTAACTATACACTTAGATTTCCAGAGAGCCAAAAAAAGTAAGAAAGAAACATCCCTCCACTTTTGTACCCAGTAAGCACTCTAACAAGAAGTTTCCTCTAAAACAAAAACTGGCTAAATTCTGAGTTATCTGTGGATGCACTTACACATGCCCTAGTTTCCAATAAGGCAGGTATACAAAACTAATATATATTAATTATGAGATTTACATGGCCACATTATATATCTTGTTAAATTTTTCTAAAAGAATTTTAGGCATTTTCAGATCACTATATATAGCACGGTTTCACAATTCACTAGTAAAATCCCTTGTCTACTCATATAACAATGGAACCACATACTCATTCAGAAAAATAGCTAATAAAGACAATGATGCTATCATAGAATGATTAGCATCAGCAAGTTCTAAAACAAAACATACAACCTACCTGTTGAATTTTGAATTGCGTGTTGGTGATTCTGCACCTCTTAAAAGTTGTCTAAAATACTTTAAAATAATAAATAATAATTATCATTTATTATAATTAACATTAAAACATGCTACCTTAGCTTACTACTTTCCAGTTTTGGAAAAAAAAAAAGCTATCTCAATCAAGGGAATACAGATATGGTCAAATAGGGTAAGGATGAAATACTGCAAATGCAGATGACTGCCACAGTTTTGTAAATAATGTGTATACAATGAGATTTCTGCACCACTGCAGTACTACAAAGCCACTCAGGCATACGGCAAATCAGGCAGACCTATTTGATCCCAATCTATCTACTCACATAAATACAAACAGATTTTGGTATTGATAATTATTTCTACAATTATTTTTTAATCTTCACTTAATTACACAGTAGAAAAGAATATTCGCTTTCTTAATCTTGTTTTTTTTGTTTTGTTTTGTTTTGTTTTTTACTGAGACCGAGTCTTGCTCTGTTGCCCAGGCTCAAGTGCAACAGCTGAGAGCTCAAGTGGTATGCTCTCAGCTCACTGGAACTTCAGCCTTTTGGATTCAAGCTATTCTCCTGCCTCAACCTCTTGAGTAACTGAGATTACAGGCACGTGCCACCATACCCAGCTAATTTTTTGTATTTTTAGTAGAGACAGGGTTTCATCACGTTGGCCAGGTTGGTCTTGAATGTCTGAACTCAAGTGATTCACCTGTCTCAGCCTTCCAAAGTGCTGGGATTAGGCCAGGCGTGGTGGCTCAGGCCTGTGATCCTAGCACTTTGGGAGGCCAAGGCAGGTGGATCACGAGGTCAAGAGATGGAGACCAAAGTGCTGGGATTATAGGCATGATCCACCACGCTCAGCAATCTTGTTTTATTTTTCTACTTTATTTTGTTATTTTAATCACTCATCTAATGATAACAGAGCTACTAATAAATTCTGCATAAAAATCCTCGAACAAGTCCAGGCACGGTGGCTCAGTGCGCCTGTAATTCAAGCACTTTGGGAGGTAGAGGGTGGCAGATCACCAGGTCAGGAGTTTGAGACCAGCCTGGCCAATATAGTGAAACCCCATCTCTACTAAAAATACAAAAATTAGCTGCACATGGTGGCGCATGCCTGTAGTCCCAGCTACTCAAGAGGCAGGACAATCACTTGAACTCAGGAGGCAGAGGTTGCAGTGAGCTGAGATCATGCCATTGCACTCCAGCCTGGGCCACAGAGTGAAACTCCGTCCCCACACCCCCACCCCCCAAAAAACATTCTCAAACAAGATGAATAGTTTGACTTACCTCATCACTATGGCAGAACATAGGGGTAAATACATTCTCCAAGAGGGAAAGAACATGTTCATATGCTTCAAAAAGACATCTCATAGTTTGAAGTTTCACAACATCTATGTATGGCCCTTCAGCAACTATTAAAAAAATTGTATTTTAGAAATTATTTATAAATAGCATAAATGTATGTTACTTTAAAAGTCAGTGTAGTGAAGAGCATACAGTTTTAAAACTTTGTTTTACTGAAACTCCACTGTAAGAAATATACTAGAATGAGAAATTACATCAACCAAGGTCTAGTTCTGACAAATACGTAAAGTATGAATAAGTTTTTTCTTCAAAGCTCTCATCTCATTAGTAAAAGAGAATAATAGCTGCCCATGTATTGCATGTAGCCACTGCAATAATAAACAATAAATGGGAAAACTCTGAAAACTGTTGAAGTGCTAAACAATTCATTCTCATCATCTTTGACTTACTTCTTTGAATCTCTTCTACAATGAAGGGATCAAATCTAATTTTATCGATACTTTCATCCAAACAGTATGTTTTATAAATCTTCTGCAATTCTTCATGAAGAGACAGCATTTCATCATTTGATAATTCTGGTCGTAAAATTCTATCATTAAATTCCTCTAACAAATGAGGAAAAGAATAAGAAAAAATAATTTTAATATAAAACTATTCATGAAAACCTCATAGTCCCATTCTAATTGTAGCCAATACTAAAAGCAGCAATCAGAAGCAATCTAATTCATCTAAGTTTTTCAAAAATATTTGAGAGTAAAATAACTACTCATTAAGAAAAATGTAATCAACCAATTTTTATAGATTAATAGAAAATATGTAAATACACAAAAAGCAATACAGATCTGCAAAAATTCAGAACACCAAACACACTTCTAATAGTTTCCTTAAAGACCAATATTAGATTAATTTATGATACCAAGTCTTTTATTATTTCAAAATCTAATTTATGAAATAAAAATGATGACTTTAGTTCCAATCAATGTTTGTAAACAATATTTTTCTCCACTATGAATGTTGCAAACTAGTGGCAGAAGTGACAGCTTGAACAAATGAATGTTTATTCGAAAATAAAAGATGGTAGTATTAGGATAGCCAAAATACCAATTGTTTTTTCTTTTTATTCCGAGGTTTTATAATAAGGAGTTTACTTTTTACTTCTTAATCATTCAAACTGAAACATAAAGTGGAAAAAACGGATTAAAAAAACTGAAACACAGCATATAAGATTTGTGAGGCAATAGAATACAACTGTCATTCCTATATGACTTAATATGCATATAACTGGAGTTGCAAAAGAAGAGAAAATGGGGCAGAATATCTGAAAAGAGCCAGGAATTTTCAAAATTGATTACAGGTCAGGTGTGGTGTCTTATGCCTGTAATTCCAGCACTTTGGGAGGCTGAGGCCAGAGGATCGCCTGAGACCAGATGTTCAAGACCAGCCTGGGCGACATAGTGAGACTATGTCTCTACAAAGAAATTAGCCAGGCATGATGGTGTTCACCTGTAGTCCCAGCTACTTCGGAGGCTGAGGCAAGAGGATTATTTGAGCTCAGAAAGTTGAGGTTGTATTTTATGAGCCATGATCATGCCATCTTTTCAGACAGACAAAAGCTGAGAAAATTTATCTCCAGCATATTTGTACTATAGTAACTATGAAAAAGATTTCTTTCAGCAGAAAGGAACAGTATTAGAAACCTGGTTCTGCAAAAATAAATTAAAAATACTGGGACAGTAAATATGCCAATAATTATAAGGACTTTTAAAAATGAATGCGTGTGTGTGCATTCCACACGTGTAGAAGTCTGATGGCTATTCAATGAAGAAATAATGTACTGTGTGTTTATAGCCCATGCAGAATTGAAATAAATAACAAAAGGAGCACACTAGGCAGGACGGGATGATCTGAGGTACACTGAGGTTCTTACACTGCTCCTGAAGCAGTAAAATATTTTTAAATTGATTGTATGATAAATGAAAGAAACATATTATAATCTCTAATCAATAACTTTAAAAAAGCCAGAACAAACTTGAAAAGTCAATAGGAGAGATAAAACAAAATACTAAAAAAATTTTAAGGAAGTCAACAAAGGAGGAAAAAAAAAGCAAAGAATACACAGGACAAATATAAAACAAACACCAAGATGAAAGCCCTAACAATAAACATATAATAAATATATCAAGTGTAAATGTACTACAGATACCAATTAAAAAGCAAAGATAACTTAGTTTTCTTTTTTTTAAAGCAAGAGCAGCTACATGCTGCCTACTAGAAATACATTAAACATTTCATTCAGATAGAAAAAAATATACGAATGCACACTTAAGTATAAAGAAAGACGATGTGGCCATATTAACATCAGACAAAGTAGACTTCAAGACTGAAAATAACAGATACAAGAGAGAAGTATTTTATAATGATAAAAGGATAAATTTATTAATAAGATACAACAATCTTCAATGTGTGTGCACCTAGTAATAAAGTTTAAAAGATATATGTATTCATACAACGGAATACCACTCAGCAAAGAACAAACTACATATTTATTGAGGCTTGAGGAAGATCCAAGATGGCAGTTTAGGAGCAGCTAAAGATTGCAGCTCCCAGTGAAAGCACAGAGGGTGAGTGGACGCTGCATTTCCAGATGGATCTCTATTGCCCACAGACCAGGAGATTCCCAGGCAAAGGAGCCCCACGGGTCGCCAGCAAGGCTATTTTGGCCGGCACAGCTATTTCACCGGCGCCCCGGCACTTCTCCGAACAAAATACACTGGTCTGGTTGCCCTTTTAAGCCGGCAGTTGGAGATCCGAGAAGGCAGAGTCGCCCATTCATCTGATTAAACAGGGGACAGAAACAGGGAGTCAGGCCTGGAGATTCCCAGGCAGCGCCTTTGTTTCAGCCAGTGCCTTTGTTTCAGCCAGCACAGTAGGTCAGTGCATGGGAAATCACACAGATTCCGGCGCCTTTTCAGCAGGCAACTGGAACACCTGGGAGAGAGTCAACCATTTAACTTTAAAAAAAAAAAAAAAAGGCTCTGAGGCAGGGAGCCAGGTGATCAGGCTAGGCAGGTCCCACCCCCACAAAAAAAAAAAGACAGCAATTGGAAAACCCCTGCATTGAGAGTTTCACAGCAAGCACAGCTGAACCCAGGACAATCCAGCTCTGTGGGGGAGGGGCGTCCGCAATTACCGAGGCACTCCACCCCTATAGAGGTAGTCCACCATTGCTGAGGCAGCACGACAGAGAGTCCGCCATTACAGAGGTGGACCAACATTGGCGAGGCGGTTCTAACCACACCCATATAAACAGGACTGAAGGGAGGTTCACACGGCAGCAGGACAGAGCCCACAGCAGCTCAGCAAAGCTTCTGCAGGAAAACAGTGACTAGGCTGCCTCCTTGCTGGGCAGGGCAGCCCTGAAAAAAAAGGCAGCAGCACAATGGATACACATAAATAAAGCCCTAACTCCCTGGGACAGAGCATCTGAACAAAAAAAGGGGTTTATGAGTTCTGCTGGAGCAGACTTAAACGCACCTGCCTAGCAGCTCTGAACAATGGAGCGCACAGCTCAGCACTTGAGCTCCGATAAAGGACAGACTATCTCCTCAAGAAGCTTCCTGAACCCGTATGTCCAAAGAGTCACCTCAAAAAGGACTGATCAGACTGACATTTGGCGGGCATCATTCTGGAACAAAGATAGGTGTACCTGAATATGATGAAGAGAATTAATCAAAGCTGGAAAATACTCTTCAGAATATTATCCAGGAAAACTTCCGCAACCTAGCAAGGCAGGCCAATATTCAAGTCCAGGAAATACAGAGACAACGACAAAGATACTCCTCAAGAAGAGCAACCCCAAGGCACATAATCATCAGATTCACCAGGGTTGAAATGAAGGAGAAAATGCTAAGGGAAGCCAGAGAGAAAGGTTGGGTCACCCACAAAGGGAAGCCCATCAGACTCATAGTGGATCTCTCAGCAGAAACCCTACAAGCCAGAAGAGAGTAGGGGCCGATATTCAATAACCTTAAAGAAAAGAACTTTCAATCCAGAATTTCATATTCAGCCAAACAAAGCTTCATAAGTGAAGGAAAAATAAAATCCTTTGAGAACAAGCAAGTACTCAGAGATTTTGTCACCAGCAGGCCTGCTTTACGACAGCTCCTGAAACAGGCAGTATACATAGAAAGGAACAACCAGTACCAGCCACTCCAAAAACATACAAAATGGTAAAGAACATAAACAAAACGAAGAATCTGCATCAACTAACGAGCAAAACAGCCAGCTAGAATCAAAATGGCAGGATCAAATTCACACATAATAATATTAACCCTAAATGTAAATGGACTAAACGCCCCAATCAAACAACCCAGATGGGCAAATTGAATAAAAAGCCAAACCCCATCGGTGTGCTCTATCCAGGAAACCCATCTCACATGCAAGGATACACAAAGGCTCAAAATAAAGGGATAGAGGAAGATTTACCAAACTAATGGACAGCAAAAGAAACCAGGAGTTGCAATTTTCATCTCTGATAAAATAGATTTTAAAGCAACAAAGATCAAAAGAGACAAAGAAGGACATTACATAATGGTAAAAAGATCAATGCAATAAGAAGAGCTAACGATGCTAAATATATATGCACCCAATACAGGAGCACCCAGATACATAAGGCAAGTTCTTAATGACTTATAAAGAGACTTAGACTCCCACACAATAATAGTGGGGGACTTTAACACTCCGCTGTCAATATTAGACAAATCAACCAGACAGAAAATTAACAAGGATATCCAGGACTTGAACTCAGACCTGGACCAAGCAAACCTGATAGACATTTACAGAACTTTCCACCCCAAATCCACAGAATATACATTCTTCTCAGCACCACATCACACCTACTCTAAAACTTACCACATAATTGGAAGTAAAATCACTCCTGAGCAAATGCAAAAGAACAGAAATCATAACAAACAGTCTCTCAGACCACAGTGCAATCAAGTTAGAACTCAGAATTCAGAAACTAACTCAGAACCGCACAGTTTCATGGAAACCGAACTGGCTCTTGAATGTTGACTGGATAAACAATGAAATGAAGGCAGAAATAAAGATGTTCTTCAAAACCAACGAGAACAAAGACACAGCATACCAGAATCTCTGGGACACATTTAAAGCAGTCTCTAGAGGAAAATATATGGCAATAAGTGCCCACATGAGAAGCAAGGAGAGATCCAAAATTGACACCCTATCGTCAAAATTGAAGGAGGTAGAGGAGCAAGATCAAAAAAACTCAAAACCTAGCAGAAGCCAAGAACTAACTAAGATCAGAGCAGAACTGAAGAAGATAAGAGGCACAAAAACCCTTCAAAAAAATCAATAAATCCAGGAGCTGGTTTTTCGAAAAGATCAACAGAATAAACACGACACTAGTGAGATTAATAAAAAAGAAAAGAGAGAAGAAACAAACAGATGCAATAAAAAATGATAAAGGGGATATCACCACAGATGCCACAGAAATTCAAACCATCATCAGAGATTAATACAAACAACCCTATGTACATAAACTAGTAAACCTGGAAGAAATGGATAAATTCCTGGACACTTGCGTCCTCCCAAGCCTAAACCAGGAAGAAGTCGAAACCCTGAATAGACCAATAACAAGATCTGAAGTTGAGGCAGTAATTAAGAGCCTACCACACAAAAAAAGCCCAGGTCCAGATGCATTCACAGCCAAATTCTACCAGACATGCAAAGAGGAACTGTTACCATTCCTTCTGGAACTGTTCCAAATAATCCAAAAAGAGGGAATCCTTCCCAAATCATTTTATGAGACCAACATCATCCTGATACCAAAACCTAGCAGAGACTCAACAAGAAAAGAAAACTTCAGGCCAATATCCATGATGAACATAGACGCAAAAATCTTCAATAAAATACTGGCAAGCCGATTGCAACAGCACATCAAAAAGCTTACCCACCATGATCAAGTAGGATTCATCCCAGGGATGCAAGGCTGGTTCAACATACGCAACTCTATAAACCTAATTCACCACATAAACAGAACCAAAAACAAAACACACATGATTATCTCAATTGACGCAGAGAAGGCCTTTGACAAAATTCAACAGCCCTTTAAGCTAAAAACCCTCAATAAACTAGGCACTAATGGAACATATCTCAAAATAATAAATACTAATTTATGACAAACCAACAGCCAATATCATAATGAATGGGCAAAAACTGGAGGCATTCCCTTTGAAATCTGGCACTAGACAAGGATGCCCTCTCTCACCACTCCTATTCAATACAGTACTGTAAGTTCTAGCCAGAGCAATCAGGTAAGAGAAAGAAATAAAGGGTATTCAAATAGGAAAGGAGGAAGTCAAATTGTCTCTATTTGCAGACGACATGATTGTATATATAGAAGATCCCATCATCTCAGCCCCAAATCTCCTGATACTGATAAGCAACCTCAGCAAAGTCTCAGGATACAAAATCAATATGCAAAAATCACAAGCATTCCTATACACCAACAACAGACTGAAAGAGAGCCAAATCAAGAATGAACTGCCATTCACAATTGCTACAAAGAGAATAAAATGCCTAGGAATACAACTAACAAGGAACGTAAAGGACCTCTTCAAGGAGAACTACAAACCGCTGCTCAACGAAATAAGAGAGGGCACAAACAGATGGAGAAACATTCCGTGTTTATGGTTAGAAAGAATCAGCATCATGAAAGTGGCCATATTGCCCAAAGTAATTTATAGATTCAACGCTATCCCCATCAAGCTACCAATGACCTTCTTCACAGAACTGGAAAAAAACACCTTAAACTTCATATGAAACCAAAAGACAGCCCCCATAGCCAAGTCAATTCTAAGCAAAAAGAACACAGCAGGAGGCATCACACTACCGGACTTCAAACTATACTACAAGGCTAAAGTAATCAAAACAGCATGGTACTGGTACCAAAACAGAGATATAGACCAATGGAACAGAACAGAGGCATCAGAGGCAACACAACATATCTATTACCATACAGTCTTTGATAAACCTGACAAAAACAAGCAAGGGGGAGAGGATTCCCTGTTTAATAAAGGATGTTGGGAAAACTGGCTAGCCGTGTGCAGAAAGCAGAAACTGGACCCCTTCCTGACACCTTACACTAAAATTAACTCCAGATGGATTAAAGACATAAGACCTGGCACCATAAAAACCCTAGAAGAAAATCTAGGCAAAACCATTCAGGACATAGGAGTAGGTAAGGACTTCACGACCAAAACACCAAAAGCATTGGCAACAAAAGCCAAAATGGACAAATGGGACCTAATCAAACTCCACAGCTTCTGCACGGCAAAAGAAACAGTCATTAGAGTGAATCGGCAACCAACAGAATGGGAAAAAATTTTTGCAGTTTACCCATCTGACAAAGGGCTGATATTCAGAATCTACAAAGAACTAAAACAGATTTACAAGAAAAAACAAACAAGCCCATTCAAAGTGGACAAAGGATATGAACAGACACTTTACAAAACAAGACATACATGAGGCCAACAAACATGAAAAAATGCTCATCATCACTGTTCATTAGAGAAATGCAAATCAAAACTATATTGAGATACCATCTCATGCCAGTTAGAATGGCAATCATTAAAAAACCTGGAGACAACAGATGCTGGAGAGGATGTGGAGAAATAGGAACACTTTTACACTGTTGGTGGGAGTGTAAATTAGTTCAACCATTGTGGAAGACAGTATGGCGATTCCTCAAGGACCCAGAAATAGAAATTCCATTTGACCCAGCGATTCCATTACTGGGTATATATCTAAAGGATTATAAATCGTTCTACTATAAGGACACATGCACACGAATGTTCATCGCAGCACTGTTTACAGTAGCAAAGACCTGGAATCAACCCAAATGCCCACCGATGATAGATTGGACAGGGAAAATATGGCACATATACACCATGGAATATTATGCAGCCATCAAAAACGATGAATTCATGTCCTTTGTAGGGACATGGATAAACCTGGAGAACATCATTCTCAGCAAACTGACACAAGAACAGAAAATGAAATACCGCATGTTCTCACTCATCAGTGTGTGTTGAACAATAAGAACACATGGACACAGGGAGGGGAGCACTACACACTGGGGTCTGTTGGGGGGAATAGGGGTGGGACAGTGGGGTGTCGGGAGTTGGGGAGAGATAGCATGGGGAGAAATGCCAGATATAGGTGAAGGGGAGGAAGGCAGCAAATCACACTGCCATGTGTGTACCTATGCAACTATTTTGCAAGTTCTTCACATGTACCCCCAAAACTAAAATGCAATAAAAAAAAAAAAGAAAAGAAAAAACTACATATTTATTCATCTATTTTTGAGACAGAGTCTCACTCTGTCATCCCAGATGGAGTGCAGTAGCATGGTCTCAGCTCACTGCAACCTCCACCTCCCAAGCTCAAGCGAGTCTCTTGCCTCAGCCTCCCTGGTACCTGGAATTATAGGCATGAGCCAACACGCCCAACTAATTTTTGTATTTTTGTCGAGACAGGGGATCACCATTTTGCCCATGTTGGTCTCGAACTCCTGACCTCTAGTGATTCACCTACCTCAGCCTCCTGAAGTGCTAGGATTACAAGAATGAGCCACCATGCCTGGCCCAAACTACTTATTTAGACAAAAACATATAGGAACCTTAAAGAGCATTATCCTGAATGAAGGAAGCCAGGCACAAAGGAGTTTATGTTATGTGATTCCATTTATAATAAAAAAAAAATTATACAGCCAAAACTAATCTGTGATGAGAGAAATGAGACCAGTGATTGCTTTGGCATGAGAAGGTGGAAAGGGTGGACCTCTTAGGAAGGAGCCTAAGGGAACTTTCTGGGCTGACAGAAATAAATGTTCTACATCTTGATAAAGATGCAGGTTACATGGACATACACATGTGTAAAACTGATCAAACTATACATTTAAATTCTATGAGTTTCACTATATAAATTATACTTCAATTTTTTTAAAGTTATATTTTAAAAAGAAATTAAATGCATTAAAAATAAACTTTTCAGTTTATAAAGTTTTTTGTAAATCCAATAATCTATAACGCTAGAGAGCTTATAATCAAAATCAGACATTTTTATACTTGATATTTTAATCAAAACAATGCTATATAAAAATTGTGAACAAGTGATATTGATAAGGGCTACAGTTTGGGTCTTTGATATATGTTCAATATATATGTGTGTGTGTGTGTGTGTGTGTGTGTGTGTGTGTGTGTGTGTGTGTATGTATATATTTTATACGGAGTTTCGCTCTTGTCGCCCAGGCTGGAGTGCAATGGCTCTATCTTGGCTCACTACAAACTCTGCCTCCCAGGTTCAAGTGATTCTCCTGCCTCAGTCTGCGGAGCAGCTGGGATTGCAGGCACCCGCCACCACACCCAGCTAATTCTTGTATTTTCAGTAGAGACAAGGCTTCACCACATTAGCCAGGCTGGTCTCGACCTCCCAACCTCAGGTGATCCACCCTCTTTGGCCTCCCAAAGAACTGGGATTAACAGGCGTGAGTCACTGAACCTGGACTTATATTGAATTTTTAGTAGTTTTTTCTTTGTCTGCTACTAGGATTTGAACAAAGTCAATGACAGATTATTTCCCAGTATGGAAAGGAGTGAGCACCTGAGAGAAACTCACAGACGCTCTTAGAAAATCTAGTACATGAAATGTAGTACATTGATAGATGGGTACCACAACATCAGATATGATTTAAAATATTCAAGTACATTAAAAGGTTTAAAAATTACTTTCGTAAAATATACAGGTAAGCCTCACCCACAGTCAAACAAAACTGCAACACATGTACCGCTCCTTCTTGTTTCAGAAAGTTCATAAAACGAAATAAAAGATCTTGTTGCTCTCTGATTTGCTTCAATTCTAACTTCAGCACCTTAATATAAGAGAAAGAGTAAGTTTAAGCTATATAAATCAGTTCTAAAATTGTTTATATCAAAAAAATGTTATTGCTGAAAATGCTTACAGATGGCTTTTTATTTCTAGGTTCTGCAAATTTCTGCAAGAATGGAACCAAAGGAGAAGCCGGTTCAGTTGCTTTTTCAGGCTTTGAAAGAAAGAAAATTATTAACTCCGTAAAATTCCCACCTGATTTGACATACACAATCAAAATTCAATGCAATCTGAAGTGTTTTCTAATATATTCAATACTTACTGGACTGTCATCTATGAAGATGATAAGCAAATGATTCACAGTATCCTAGTGGAAAATAATAAATATAAATCAAAATAATTCCAAATTCCATTACTGCATTCTCCCCAAAATTCTCCTAACTTGTATCATATTATGAAAGTTTCTAGAAAAATGAAGAAACAAATGGAGCAGTGGCAAAAAATCTGCACATATGTATTACAGCAGGAGTTTTTTTTACATCTACAAAAGAGTTTCTTAACGTTTGTGAAAATCGGCAAATAAAAGCTATTCTGATTTTGGCATTTAAAATATTTCTAAATCATTCTTGTTTCTTCAAAATCTTACTTGATCAAAGGTAGAAGCATCTGAAGTATCCATCAACAGATGAACATCCAAAGTGTCCATCAATGAAAATAAAACATGTTATACACATACAACAGAATACTACTCAGCCTTGAAAAGGAAGGAAATTCTGACACATACTCCAACATGGATGAATCTTGAAGACATTATGCTAAGTGAAATAAGCCAGTCATAAAAAGACTAACACTGGGCCGGGCGCGGTGGCTCAAGCCTGTAATCCCAGCACTTTGGGAGGCCAAGGCGCGTGGATCACGAGCTCAAGAGAACAAGACCATCCTGGTCAACATGGTGAAACCCCGTCTCTACTAAAAATACAAAAAATTAGCTGGGCATGGTGGCATGTGCCTGTAATCCCAGCTACTCAGGAGGCTGAGGCAGGAGAATTGCCTGAACCCAGGAGGCGGAGGTTGCAGTGAGCCAAGATCGCGCCATTGCACTCCAGCCTGGGTAACAAGAGCGAAACTCCGTTTCAAAAAAAAAAAAAAAAAAGACTAACACTGTATGATTCCATTTATATGTGGTACCCAGAGTAGTCAAATTCATGGAGACGGAAAGCAGAATGGTGTTTACTAGGACGTCTGGAGGGAGGAAGGAATGAGGAGTTATTGCTAACAGGTGTAGAGTTTCAGTTTCATAAGAAGAAGAGATCTGGTGATGGAGAGTGGGGATGGTTGCACAACAATATGAATGTTTTCAGTATCATTAACTATATGCATAAAAATCTTTAAGATAGTAAATTTTATTAAGTGTATTTTGTAACAATTAAAATAAATGTTTAAGTCTTACTGGATCAGCTAGGAAATCCAAAGAAGGAAGGAACACAGAGCCAGACAGGATCTCTCTTATAAGTAAGGTCAGAGATCTGAAAAAATAAATAATAATAATTGTTTATATTTAGTAATTTATAAAGTTCTTAACTTTCAAGTGCATATGAATTACCTAAGATTCTGCATTTCTAACAAACTGTCAACCAACATTTATGCCACTGGTCTGCAGACCACATGCTGAATAGCAGAGAGTTAGATTTCTTACTTGGCTAAAAGAGAGTATTATTTAAGAGAAAAAAGTATTCCCTTAACAGGAGGAACTTGGGGGACATTAGAAAATAGTTTCCATCGGCCAGGCACAGTGGCTCACACCTGTAATCCCAGCACTTTGGGAGGCTGAGGTGGGCAGATCAGGAGGTCAGGAGTTCTAGACCAGCCTGGTCAACACGGTGACCTGTCTCTACTAAAAACACAAAAATTAGCTGGATGTGGTGGCACACACCTGTAATCCCAGCTACTGGGGAGTCTGAGGTAGTAGAATTGCTTGAACCTGGGAGGCAGAGGATTCACAGAGCCAAGATCATATCACTGAACTCCAGCCTGGGCCACAGAGCAAGATTCCATCTCAAAAAACTTTAAAAAGTTTTAAAAAAAATCAAGAAAAAACTTTCTAAGAATACTTAAATGTTTAATATATATTTAAATTAATGCTTAAAATAATTATAGTAATTACCTTATAATCCTATTTACTATTATAAACTAGTGTAGCATAAAAATCATGTAATTTAAAATATTAAAATATTTTTAAGAACAAAATGAAAAGGTGAAACAAAAAGTAATATTTAAAGCACATCACTCTAAATATTTTAGCAATAAAATAATTATTTTAAAATATATTGATATGATATTTTAGTGATAAATATTTTAGTGATATGTAAAGTACATCACTTTACATATCACAAAAAATAAGCCATGGTTGCCAGGTGCGGTGACTCATGCCTGTAATCCCAGCACTTTGGGAGGCCTAGGTGGGCAGATCACAAGGTCAGGAGTTCGAGACCAGCTTGGATCAACATGGAAAAGCCCCATTTCTATTAAAAATTCAAAAATTAACTGGGCATGGTGGTGCTTGCCTGTAGTCCCAGCTACTCAGGAGGCTGAGGCAGAAGAATCACTTGAACCTGAAACCAGGTGGTGGAGGTTGCAGTGAGCTGAGATCATGCCACTGCAGTCCAGTCTGGGCAACAGAATGAGACTCTGTTTCCTCTAAGGGCTATTAGGGTAAGAGTAACAAGGTAACATGGAATAATCTAAACATGGTCCAGCCAGAAAAAGGGAGAAAAGACTAGGTGACCTCCAATTCTTGTCCCAGCTGGATACCTTGAAACACAAACTTATCTATACAGTTTGTTCAAGTGTGTCTGCCTATTATCATGTGCATATCTTTAAAGGGGAACACATGAAATAAAATATAATGTATATTTTAAAATATAAAATAACAAAAATAATTTTACTCATATTTATCTTTTATGTCCAAGATCAGTTTGTTTGTTTTCTTGAGACAGAGTTTTGCTCTTGTTGCCCAGTGCAATGGCATGATCATGGCTCACTTTAACCTCCGCCTCCCAGGTTCAAGCAATTCTCCTGCCGCAGCCTCCCAAGTAGCTGGAATTACAGGCAAGCACCACCATGCCCAGCTAATTTTGTATTTTTAGTAGAGACAGGGTTTCTCCATGTTAGTAAGGCTGGTCTTAAACTCCCAACTGCAGGTGATACACCTGCCTTGGCCTCCCAAAGTGCTGGAATTATAGGCGTGAGCCACTGTGCTGGGCCATATGTCCAAGATCAGTTTTAAAGAAAAATTCTAAGCAATACAACACACCACAAATAGCACTTAAATTGGCATTTTAAGACCATAAGAAATAATAAATTATACATTAATAATTTAATAAGTTTTTTCCAAATGAAAAGCTATTCATAGGCTAACTTCAAGTTTTAGTATACTTCTATCATAATAAAAAATAGCAATATACATATGGCATGACATGCAAATACTATTACATTATCTAGTCTTTTTATACCTGCAATCTGTTGCTTTAGGAGGCAAAATATAAGGAAAAAGCAGTTCCGTAAGTTTCCTTAAATAGTGTAATTCATCTCTTCGACTTCTCAAAGCCACATGAAGCTCTGGACCATATTCTTCTAAAGCAGCTTGCTGCAAAAACTCTGTATTTTTTACTATAAACAGAGATTAAAGATAAATATTGAAACAAGTTAAGTGACATTAAATACTTTTGGTCATTTCCACTAACAAATAGAAGAGCATGGGCTGGACACCTTGGCTCGTGCCTGTAATCCCGGCACTTTGGGAGGCCGAGGTAGGCAAATGACTTGAGGCCAGGAGTCTGAGACCAGTCCGGCCAACATAGCAAAATCCTGTCTCTACAAAAATTAGCCAGGTATGGGGACACATGATTGTAGTCTCAGCTACTCAGGAGGCTGAGGCAGAAGATTTACTTGAACCTGGGAGGCAGAGTTTGCAGTGAATGGAGAATTTTTTTTTTTAAAAAAGCATGTAACCGAGTCATTCCTTTCCTAGCCTCTTTTCAACATGCATTCTTTGAGAAGCTTGCTTACTTTGAAATAAATTGATAAATGGGCCCTTTGTAAACAGGAATTTAAACTTATGTCTCTACAAGTTACAAAATAATAGCAAATGATTAAGTGGAAAAAATTGGAGAAAACAACTTTTACAACTTCTAGCACACATAAGGCTTTTGTTATCAAATGCTGTATCTTCTTTATCCTCTCCAAAAGCAAAACTTATCCTACACAAAATTATTATTTTTTTGAGACAAGGTCTCGCTCCATCACCCAGGCTGGAGTGCTATGGTGCAGTCTCAGCTCTCTGCAGCCTCCACCTCCTTGGCTCAAGTGATCCTCCCACCTGAATCTCCAGAGTAGCTGGGCCCATAGGTACTCCTGTGCCCAGCTAATTTTTGTATTTTTTTGTAGAGATGGGGTTTTGTCATGTTGCCAGGGTGGTCTCAAACTTCTGAACTGAAGCAATCTGCTCACCTTAAGCCTCTCAAAGTGCTGAGATGATAGGCCTCAAAATTCTATTTTTTTTAAATTTTTTATTTTTTTTTGAGACGGAGTTTTGCTCTTGTCCCCCAGGCTGGAGTGCAATGGCACGATCTCAGTTCACTACAACCTCCACCTTCCAGGTCCAAACAATTTTCCAGCCTCAGCCTCCAGAGTAGCTGGGATTACAGGCATCCGCCACTACCTCCAGCTAATTTTTATATTTTTTGTAGAGACAGGGTTTCACCACACTGGCCAGGCAAGTCTGGAACTCCTGACCTCAGGTGTCCACCTGCCTTGGCCTCCCAAAGTGCTGGGATTCCAGGCATGAGACACTGAGCCCAGCCTCAAAATTCTTTAACTGCATCTGCTTCACATCTAAGTAATCTTTTAAAGCACTTACAGTATCAAAATATGCCCTCAGCCATCAGACAAAATAGACTCCCCCTAGCTAACTGAGAAACCCAAATTTAAAATACAACCAGGCTGTAGCTGGTTAGGAAGCACTTACATACTCTGTGTTCTCAGAAAGATGCTGTGAAACTTTTTCCATAGGACCTCCCTTTCGACAATCAAGCAAAACCAGTTCCTGCTGCTGGGTGCCAAGATTAACTGTGGCCAGAAACCCCCACCCCTAGAAGCTATTTCAAAGGAAATATCTGGCAGATTTCTAGTTTTGGGCCTGGAAAGCAAACAATCAGAGGCTCACGTGAACCAACCAACCAATCTAAGCTCACCTGTCCCCGCCAATCAAGATTTAGCTGTATCAAGCAATCAGAATTCAGTTGCACTGACCAATCAGATTTCAATCCTTCATCTGCATAAACAGGGCTGATTGGGAACCTGGGGAGGAACTTTTGCTATAAAACCAGTAACTCTCTCTTTGTTCTCTGAAATGCACCTTTGTTTTACACTGACGGCTATGTTTCCCTGGTTTGCAAACTGTCCCTGAAACAAAGTGTCTTTACTCTCAAATTCGTTTTCAGAGAACTTGTGTTCACAATAGAATCTGGCTTCACTGGTTAAATTGTGGATCTTCAGCCCAGAGCACAAGACATCAGAAATATAAAACTGTTTAAAGTAGAAGCCCATGAAAGGATTGATTTCTTAATAAACATTAGCTGATAATAAAAGTTATGTTAACGAAGTTTTTTTTTAGGCCTGGAGTTAACTAATATTTTCAAATGTAAAATTAATAGTATTGTCTCCTTTTTATAGACCTGAAAAGACTAAGTGGAAAGGCAAGTGATGCTTTTCCCTTTCTGCACTCTGTGCAGTTTTCACATCATGGAGTCTGTGTTGGGAATTTTAATCCTAATTCAATGGCATTTAGTTTAGAACGATTTCCTTCTATTTTTATTGAAATAGAATGCAAGCATATTCATATACACAAAAAGGCATGATATGCATTCCAACAGTGTGAATACTGAGATGGAGCAGTAACTCCTCTTAGCAGCCTGCCAGGACCCCCAGCAGGAAAATAAAGGAAAACTTTTGAGTCCCTTCAAGGGAAATTGCAAGCACCTAGCTAGCCCTACAACCAGCAATTAGGAGAGTTTAACAGCAAATAACCTGATAAACAAGAAAATAGTAACATAAATAATAGCCATCCAAGTAAGCCAGAGTCACAAGATGTTTGGTTCCCTACAGAAACTAAAAATAAAATTGTAACGTATGTCCTTGAACTACATGTCAGAAACATGGACCCCCACTAGACAGAAAAGGCCAACCACTGTCATGTAGACCTAAGACAAGGGGGAACTGAGGACTGAACTCTAACCACTGTTCTTTGTTCTAAATTTCTTCCTGAGGGGCCTGAAGAGAGTCACACTCACAGGCCAAACCTTAACATTCCTTTCTGCTGACCCCAGGTTTTTAGACAGAGCCTTGCTTTCTTAACCAACTGCAAACCAAAGACTTTCTGAATCCACCTATCACTTATAAACACTCAAGATATCCTGGCTTTCTGAATCAAACCAATGTATAACCTTCAGGTATTGACTTATGATTTCACATCTAACTTTTGCTTTCCTGAAATTTACCCCAAGTCTAAAAAACCTTGCTTTTATGCTACTGGGGAGTTCAGGTCATAAGCATTAACTGCCTTTTCTCCTTGTTAGCAACAAATGCTTCACTTTCTCATACTGCAGATCCCAGTGTCAGTTTGGCAACACTAATAAGAAGGTAAATCAAGGCTATCTTCACTTGTGATACTGAAGTGGGATTGGCAAAGGACATAGTTTTTATAAGAAGTGCATTTTAAATTATTTGCCAAGTTTTTTTTTCATCCCTCCAGAATTTGGGGCATAGATCTTTTAGAAATTTATATCATGGGCATAAAAGTCAGAAATCTGTGCACAGTATCTTAGAACAGTAAGCTGTGCTAAGTCCCAGCTCTGCTTCATTACTGGTAAGATTTTGAACAAATGAAATAATCCCTTTGAGCCTTAGAATCTGTATTAGTAAAAAGTTATTAACACTGAAAAGTCATCATGTAATATAAAAAAGTAATTATAATATTTGGTATGATTCAGCATTCACACATCATATATAAATTAAATCACTAGATTGGAATCTACTCAGCACCTGTCAGACATAAGGGATTTTTATAATCCTAAGTGATAAGAAATTAAAGAAATCAGGCAAAATATTTAAAAGTTGGGGAAAACACCTTACTCTTAACAGGGAATATAAGCAAAATAGAGATGCTGAAATACAAAGCATGGACTAATCTCCACTGATCACCAGTATATTTAATACCTAATCAATTGGCAGTTTTCAGACCATAAAAGCTCCCCAACATCTGTGATAAAGAGATACCTTCAGGTTGCAAGCCTAGAGTAAGGTCCTTCTGCACAATAATTATTCAATTTAAATGTTATATATGCAGTTTTATATGTGTGTGTGTATATATATATATGAACATTGAATATACACATATTCATATATTTTATATATGTGTATATATTCACACACACATATATATATCCAATATTTCTAAGAGCCATGGAAGTACTTACATAGACAGAAAACTTCTATATAATGCCTATTCTCAAGAAGAAGATTAAGCAGAGAATGCCAAGACAGTAAAGACAACTATGGATGAAGAAATGAAATTTTACTTCCTGAATTATGCTCACATGTAGAGCCAAAGAACTTAGAAAACGAATTTATACATTAAAAGAAATGAAAAATCAAAAATTTAAAAACGTTTTTTTACAACCCTACCTAATTTACTGTCATAATATTTAGAACACAGGGATCTTGGGATAAAATCAAAACCCTCCACTTCTATGGACTTCATTAATTATAATGATTACAATGTAATTAATGAATCCAATGTAGCATTTTTGGATGACTTCATAATTGAGGATTATTTTTTACATGAATAGTAGCAAATTAGGAACGCTTCTCGCAAAAATTCAATGATAAATTTAAGTCAAATTAGTTTATATATGTATCACTCTCCTTTTCTTTTTTTTGGAGACAGGGTCTTGCTCTGTTGCCCAGGCTGGAGGGTAGTGGGGTGAGCATAGCTCACTGCATCTCAAACTCCTAGGCTCAAGAAATCCTCCTGCTTCAGCCTCCCAAGTAGCTAGGACTTACAGGCACATGCCACCACACTCGGCTAATTTTTTTATAGAGACAGGGTCTCACTATGTTGCCCAGACTTGTCTCAAACTCCTGGGCTCAGCCAATCCCCCAGCTTCAGCTTTCCAAAGTGGTGGGATTAACAATGTGATATACATATATAATGTCACTCTCACAGAGACAAAATAATTTGGGGATTTTACTAAACTCATCAATTCTACTAAAAATTAAAAGATGATTCAATTTACTCATAGCCTGAGAGGCTTCTTGTCTTTGTCTTTAGAACAAAATTAAAACTGTATTAAAATGTTTATAGCAGCATTATTTATCATTGCCAAAAACTGAACCAAGGTGCGCTTCAATTGGTGAATGGATAAACAAAATGTGGTATATCTGTACTATGGAATGTAATTGAGTAATAAAAAGAAATGGGTTATCGAGCCACGAAAAAATAGAGGAGGTTAAATGTATATTTCTAAGTGAAAGAAATCCGCCTGAAACATATTGTGTGATGCCAACTATATAACATTCTGGAAACGTAAAAACTGTGGAGACAGATCAGTGGTTGCCAGGGTTTTCAGAGAAAAGAATGATGAAGAGATAAAGCACAGGGGATTTTTAGGCAGTGAAACTATTCAGTATGCTACTGTAATGGTGAATACATGATTATACATTTATCAAAATCCATAGAATGCACAATGTGAGAGTAAAACCTAATGTAAACTACAGACTTTAGTTAATAACAATGTATCAACATTGGCACATTGACTATAACAAATGTATCAAGTAATGCAAGATGTTTTAATACTAGGAAAAGGTGAAAGTGTATGAGAAAGCACTGTACTTTCTGCTCAATAATTCTGTAAACTTAAAATTGTTCTAAAACATAAAATCAACTGATTTTTTTAAAAAATACTTTTCCTATACATTCTTCTGACAGTAAAGTAGACTTCACAACACAATTAAGTTATGTGAGGCACAGTGGCTCACGCATGTAATCTCGGCACTTTGGACGGCCAAGGCAGGCAGATTGCTTTTGCCCAAGAGTTTGAGATCAGCCTGAGCAACACAGTAAGACATCATCTCTAAAAGAAGAAAAAAAACTTTTTTTAATCCAAAAAGAAGTTACATGTACTCAAATTCTTTTACATTCTTTTTTTTTAAGCTGGAGTCTCGCTCTATCACCCAGGTTGGAGTACAGTGGTGCTATCTCTGATCACTGCAACCTCTGCCTCCTAGGTTAAAGCCATTATCCTGTCTCAGCCTCCTGAGTAGCTGGAATTACAGGCACACACCGCCACACCTCACCAATTTTTGTATTTTTAGTAGAGACAGGATTTTACCATGATGGCCAGGCTGGTCTCAAACTCCTGACCTCAACTGATCCACCCGCCTCAGCCTCCCTTTAAATATGTTGAAAGTAAAATTACTTTTACTTGTTATAGGATGAACACAGAATAATTTTTAAACATATAATTTAAAATAATACTCACATCTGAGGAACTATTCATATCAAAGGGCCTACAGGGGCTGGGCACGGTGGGTCACATGTGGAATCCCAGCACTTTGGGAGGCTGAGGTGGGTGGATCGACTGAGGTTGAGAGTTCAACACCAGCCTGACCAACATGGAGAAACCCTGTCTCTACTGAAATACAAAATTAGCCTGGCGCGGTGGCATATGCCTGTAATCCCAGCTACTTAGGAGGCTGAGGTAGGAGAATCGCTTGAACCTGGGAGGCGGAGGTTGTGGTGAGCCGAGATTGCACCATAGCACTCCAGCCCGCGCAACAAGAGCGAGACTCCATCTCAAAAACAACAACAACAAAACAGCATTTGTTGAGCACCTTGTATATTCATGCACTGTGCCAGAACTGAACATGTGACTGCTTGGGTTCACAATGCAGCTCTTCTTGATTTAATTGCTTTAATTTTCCAGGAAAAAGAAAAAAAAAGGGGAGGCAAATAAACTGATAATTACATTTAACTTCAAATCTACCTGCAGCATAATTTCCCAAAATGTTTTCTGATTAAAATAATTGACACTACGTGGGAGGGATAAATGGTTCCATACTCAAATGAATTTGGAACATGCTAGGTTGAAGTTAAAGCTATTGCACTACTGCAAAATACCCAGAGCTTTTGGTGTGCTCCTACCTATGGGAATTTTTACAAGGGGAATACAATAGTAATTAACAAAAGATATGACCATAAAACCTCTTCTGGTCATATGATCGTGTATGTAGAGTGGTATTCTGCGGAACATACTTCAGAAACCATTGACAAAAAAGAATACCAAATGCAAATA
This sequence comes from Callithrix jacchus, assembly GCF_049354715.1. Classification (NCBI taxonomy): domain Eukaryota; kingdom Metazoa; phylum Chordata; class Mammalia; order Primates; family Cebidae; genus Callithrix; species Callithrix jacchus. The sequence continues at coordinate 91,261,030 of NC_133505.1, forward strand.
CAAGGAAAATCTCAGTTTCACAAAGAACTTAGTGCATAGAAGTAGTTTTGTTAAAAAGAAACCTTTTAGAGCTTGATCTTAAGAGCATGAAAAGTTTCAAATGAGGATTCCACTCACTCAATCATAAAAGATCCTGCAGGATATGATAAAAAGAAAAGGAGGAAAGGAAGGAAGAAAGGAAGGGAAAACATTTAATGAACATTTACTATGTGCAAATCATGACCGTAAAAAGGACAGAAGACACATAAGAACCAGCAAATAGTCATCCTGGCTAAAGCATAATACATAGTGAAAGAGAAGACTAGATCTAATATCTGACTAGATAGAAAAGGAGTTAAATACACAATTTAGATGTTATGATAGTTACTAAATTTTTTTTAGTAGAAAGACAACATGAGACTTGTCATATCACGAAAGTAAACTAGAGCAATATATAGGATGGGCTAGAATAGGTCAAAACCATTGAAATTAAGGAGAAAGAGAGAAGAGAAATGAAAGATACCAGAGAGAAACATTATCATTAAAAAAACAAGAGTGTCAGCAATAAAGTTAACTTTTATTTTAATTTTCAAAGGTTCTCGAGTTTTCACACATTAGTAGCAAACTACTGAAAGAGATTTCAGTTTAAAAGAATACTCTAACAGCAACTGTGAATACATAAGTTAATGAATTGGTACTCATAATTAGATATTTCAGGTAAAAAATGGTGTATAAAAACAAAATCACTCAAACTGTAGTAGAAAACTGTATTACCTTTCTGTCTGGCTTTAACTATCACTTCTATATGCTTCATTGCTGCTTTTAATAGTTTCTTGGTTATAATGGATGGAATATCCACCTAGAAAAATTCAACATTAAAACTTTTTAAATAATTATCACCAAGTTACAATGGCAGATACACTACACTTACGATATTGCAATATATCTTAGAAATCAAGTATTATTCAGAATCTTTCAAAAATAACACTTTATATTGCATCATACTAAAACTGTAACATTACTTTTTTTAACAAAACAGTGAATTAATCTTAATATGCATACCATAAATACTAAATCTTTCCCACAAAATAATTATCTTTATTCCTAGCTTCTTTGTGCGTTCTTTATATTAAAAGCACTCAAGGAAAACTCCAGTAATTTATTAACCCTTTGATGCTGAAATTTGTGATTAGTAAGAAATTACTTGAAAATAAACTTCTTCATTAAGCTTACAAGATAAATCCTGCTTTATTTTTTTGGGTTTCTGTTGTTTTTTTGGGACAGGGTCTCACTCCGGCTACCCAGGCTGGGGTGCAGTGGCACCATCTTGGCTCACTGCAGTCTCAGTCTCCCAGGCTCAATTAAATGGAGAAAAGGAGGATTCTCCCATGCTAGCCTCCCAAGCAGCTGGGAACACAAGAGAATGCCACCACACCCAGATAATTTTTTGTACTTTTTAGTAGAGACAGGGATTCGCTATGTTGCCCAGGCTGGTCTCTAACATCTGGACTCAAGTACTCCACCTCAGTCTCCCAACAGCCTCCCAAAGTGCTGGGATTAAAGGCATTAACCACTGTGCCCAGCATGAATCCTGGTTTTAAGATATATGGAGCCGGACGCAGTGACTCATGCCTGTAATCCCAGCCCTTTGAGAGGCCGAGGCAGACGAATCACAAGGTCAAGAGATCAAGACCCTCCTGGCCAACATGGTGAAACCCCATCTCTACTAAAAATATAAAAATTATCTGGGCATGGTGGCATGCGCCTGTAGTCCCAGCTACTCGGGAGGCTGAGGTAGGAGAATTGCTTGAACCCGGGAGGCGGAGGTTGCAGTTAGCCGAGATCGTGCCACTGCACTCCAGCCTGGCACCTGGCGATGGAGCAAGATTCTGTCTCAAAAAAAAAAAGATATATGGAAACACTCTATTTTAAGAATAAAATTAAGTTTCATTATTCCCCTCCAAGATTTTTCAACCTAAAGGCTAGAAGCTGCAGTGATCATGGGTGGTTAGTGAGGGAGGGCTGAGAGCTTATATGCACACACAGAAAACAGGCAAAAAGTTACTAAAAACAAATTATAAATAAATCACCAGAAAGCATATTTATTGGACTTCAACAGGCTTACCTTCCACTATAAAATTTAATACATTATATATTTCCTTTATCAAAGGCATGAGAAAATTCCATCACAATAGTGTCAATTTTAGAATTCTTTTTAAATTCCACATTAAGGAAAGGAACAAAATCCCAGGGTGATAAATCTAGTAAGTATGATGGATCATAAACCCCCAAATTTAATGACTTGCTGATAAAGCCCAGATCAAACACATTCAGGAAGAGGGGATATTCTTGCTAGTATTATGCCTCACTGAAAATAACATCACTCTTCATTTGCCCTTGGCCACTTGGTACTCGGTTATAAATTACTCTCATATTTATCAAATAAATAAGATGTTTTAGTTTCCAAACATTTTGTCAACTCTTGTCCTCTAAGAATACTCAATAAGATTTTTATTTGTTAAGTTCCACTTTAGGGAATTCAGGTAAGAATTAAAATGGTAAAATAACGGGTTTGTTACTAAACTTTGATTTTTAAAAAATTCTAGACTCTAAATCATTCTTTGTTTTCATTATCCCCAAACTTCCAATTTACATTACACTGTCAACAAAATCACAAACAGAACACTGTAGAAGGTATAAGATGACCCAGGCCTAATCTTTTGCCCATTAACAACTGCTAACACTTTGACAAAGTTAATATAGAACTTTTTATAAAAATAGATATAAAATGAATATAATAATGACCCATTTACCTTCCAGGATAGTGATGCAGATAAAATAGAAAGAATTTATAGTATAATTCAGAAAATCACAGAAAATATTTTGCAAATAATTTACCTGATAAAGGACGTATATCAATATAAAGAACTTTTACAACTCAGTAATAATAATAATAATAAAACCCAGTTAAAATGAAGGTAAAGAATCTGAATGAACATTTCTTCAAAGAAGACAGACACATGGCAAATAAGCATAAAAGTTGTTCAACATTACTGGCATCAGGGAAATGCAAATCAAAGCCACAGTGGAATACCATGTCACATCTACTGGAATGGTTAGAATAAAAGAGTGAGATAATAACTAGTTCTGGCAAACATGTGGAGAAGAGATTCTCATATACTGCTGATCGGAATGTAAACAGTAAAGCCACTTTGGAAAATAGTCTGGCAGTTCCTCAAAGTGTTAGTCATAGAGTTACCATTTGATCCAGCAATTGTACTCCTATGTATATACCCAACATGAGTGAAAATAAATATCCAACAAAAAAACCCACACACAAATGCTAATAGGTATGTAATATACAAAAGGTAGAAACCATACAAATGTCCATCAACTGATGAATGGATACACAAAATGTAGTACATTCATACAATAAAATATTAGCCATAAAATGAATGAAATTTTGTTACATGGTACAACAAAACATGGATAAACTTGAGAACATTATGCTGAGTAAAAGAAACCAGTCACAAAAGGCCACATACTGTATGACTCCATGTGTATAAAATGTCCAGAAAAGATACACAAATCCATAGATATACCAAGTAGATTTGTGGTTGGCTATGGATGAAGTATCGGATAGAATGGTTGGTGTTTACGGCTAGAGGGTACAGGTCTCTTTCTGGGTGATAAAAATGTTCTAAAATTGACTATGGGGATGGTTGTACAACTGTGAATATGCTAAAAACCATCAAATCATACATTTTAAATGGGTGAATTACATGATATATAAATTCTATCTCAGTAAAACCATTCTTAAAATACACAGACATACAGGTAAAATACTCCCAGTATGAGGTGCAATTAATTTGAATCCACTAAGCTATCCCAAAGCCTAACATCTCTGGCACAGTGGCCCACATCTGCAATCCCAGTACCTTGACAGACCAAAGCGGGTAAATCACTTGAAGTCAGGAGTTCAAAACCAGCCTGGCCAACATAGTGAAACTCTACCTCTATTAAAAATACAAAAATTAGCTGGGCGTAGTGGCAGGTGCCTGTAATCCCAGCTACTCCGGAAGCTGAGGCAGGAGAATCGCTTGAACCCGGGAGACGGAGATTGCAGTGAGCCGAGATGGCACCACTGCACTCCAGCCTGGGTGACAAAGTGAGACTCCATCTTAAAAAAACAAACAAACAAAAAGAGGCTGGGCATGGTGGCCCATGCCTGTAATCCTAGCATTATGGGAGGCTAAGGCAAGTAGATCATCTAAAGTCACGAGTTCCAGACCAGCGTGGCAAATATGGTGAAACTCAGTCTGTACTAAAAACACAAAAAATCTTAGCCGGGAGGTACTGGCACGTACCAGTAATCCCAGCTACTTGTAAGGCTGAGGCAGGAGAATTGCTTGGGAACCCGGGAGGCAGAGGATGCATGGAGCCAAGATTGCACCAAAGTACTCCAGTCTGGGTGACAGAGTAAGACCCTGTCTCAATAAAAAACAAAACAAAACAAAACAAAAAAAAACAAAGCCTAACATAGCAGAATTGTTCTATTTACTAATATTTATTAGCTCACTGCAATATGGCAATCAAAATTAATTTGAAAAATCAATTTTTACTTATTCCAAAGTATAATTTAAATGGTTTGTCATCGAACCTGACAAAAACAAGCAATGGGGAAAGGAGTCCCTGTTTAATAAATGGTGTTGGGAAAACTGGCTAGCCATGTGCAGAAAGCAGAAACTGGACCCCTTCCTGATACCTTACCCTAAAATTATCTCCAGATGGATTAAAGACTTAAACATAAGAATTACACCATAAAAACCCTAGAAGAAAATCAAGGCAAGACCACTCAGAACATAGGAGTAGGCAAGGACTTCATGACCAAAGCACCAGAAGCATTGACAACAAAAGCCAAAATAGACAAATGGGACCTAATCAAACTCCACAGCTTCTGCACGGCAAAAGAAACAGTCATTAGAGTGAATCGGCAACCGACAGAATGGGAAAAAAATTTCTGCAATTTGCCCATCTGACAAAGGGCTGATGTCCAGAATTTACAAAGAACTAAAACAGATTTACAAGAACAAAACAAGCCCAAGTGGGCTAAGGATATAAACAGACACTTTACAAAAGAAGACATACATGAGGCCAACAAACATAAGAAAAAATGCTCATCATCACTGGTCATTAGAGAAATACGAATCAAAACTACATTGAGATACCATCACACACCAGTTCGAATGGCAGTCATTAAAAAATCTGGAGACAGAGTAGGGGGAGGAGAAGATGGCGCTATAGGAGCAACTCAGAATTGCAGCTCCCAGTGAAAGCGCAGAGGGTGAGTGGACGTCGCATTTCCAGATGGATCTTTATTGCCCACAGACCAGGAGATTCCCAGGTGTAGGAGCCGCACGGGCCGCCAGCACGGCTGTTTTGGCCGGCGCAGCTGTTTCAGCTGGCACCACAGCGCAGCGGCACTCCATACAAAATACACTGGTCTTGTTGCCCTGTTAAACCAGAAATTTGAGATTTGGGAAGGCAGATTAGCATATTCATCTGATTAAATGGGACATAAGCAGTAAGCCAGGCCAGGAGATTCCCAGGCAGCAATGTTGTTTCAGCCGGCGCAGTGGGTCACCACACGGGAAATCACACAGTTCCCAGCGCCCTTTCAGCAGGCAACTGGAACACCTGAGAGAGTCAACCGTTCAACTTTAAAAAAAAGGGCTTTGAGGCAGGGAGCCAGGTGATCAGGCTCGGTGGGTCACACCCCCACAAATACAAACAAAACAGCAATTGGAAAGGCTGGGGGTTGAGAGTTTCATGGCAAGCACAGCTGAAGCCAGGACGGGACAGCTTGGTGAAGGAGGGGCGTCCGGCATTACCGAGGCACTCCACCCCCACGGAGGTACTCTGCCATTCCTGATGCAGCCTGCCGTTGCTGAGGCAACCCGCCATTGCCAAGGAAACCCGCCATAACAGAGAGAGTCCGCCATTACAGAGGTGGGCCACCATCACCACAGCAGTTCTAACCACACCCATATAAATAGGACTACAGGGAATTACAAACAGCAGCAGGGCATATCCCATGGCAGCAGGGCGGAGCCCAGAGCAGCTCAGCATAGCCACTGCAGGCAAGCAGTGACTAGACGGCCTCCTTGCTGGGCAGGACAGTGCAACAGATACTCATAAATAAAGCCCTAACTCCCTGGGACAGAGCACCTGAGGAAAAAAAAGGGGCTTTATGAGTTCTGCTGCAGCAGACTTAAACATACCAGCCTAGCAGCCCTGAATGAACAACGGAGCTCACAGTGCAGCACTTGAGCTCCTATAAAGTACAGACTGTCCTCAAGCAACTCCCTAACCCCCATATATCCAAAGACTCACCTTACAAAGGACTGATCAGACTGACATTTGGTGGGCATCGGTCTGGGACGAAGAAAGCAGAAGAAGAAACTGGTAGCAACCCTCACTGTTCTGCAGCTGCTACAGGTGTTCCCCAGGCAAGCAGGGCCTGGAGTGGACCTCAAGCGTCTTACAGCAGAGGGGCTAGACTGTCAGAAGAAAAACTAAGAAACAGAAATACTTCATCATCAACAATCTGGACGTCCACTCAGAGACCCAATCAGAAACTCAGCAACTACTCAGGCGACAGGTAGATAAATCCACAAAGATGGGAAAAAACCCACGCAAAAAGGAGGAAAACACCTGAAACCCGAACACCTTGCCTCCTACAAGTGACCACAACCCCTTACCAGCAAGGGAACAAAGCTGGACGGAGAATGAATGTGATGAAATGACAGAATTAGACTTCAGAAGGTGGGTTATGAGAAACTTCCATGAGCTAAAACAACACACTCTAACTCAATGCAAAGAAACTAAGAACCTAGAAAAAAGATCTGAGGAAAGGATAACAAGAATGGACAAATTAGAGAGGAATATGAGTGAACTGATGGAGCTGAAAAACACAACATGAGAACTTCACAATGCATGCACAAGTCTCAACAGCCAAATTGACCAAGCAGAAGTAAGGATATCAGAGGTCGAAGATCTACTCAATGAAATAACACGAGAAGGTAAGACTAGAGAAAAAGAGTACAAAAAGGAAGGAACAAAGTCTCCAAGAAATGTGGGACTATGTGAAGAGACCTAATCTACGTTTGATAGGTATACCTGAATGTGATGAAGAGAATGAATCAAAGCTGGAAAATACTATTCAGAATATTATGCAGAAAAATTTCCCCAACCTAGCAAGGCAGGCCAATATTCAAGTCCAGGAAATACAGAGAACACCACAAAGATATTCCTCAAGAAGAGCAACCCCAAGGCACATAATTGTCAGATTCACCAGGGTTGAAATGAAGGAGAAAATACTAAGGGTAGCCAGAGAGAAAGGGCGGGTCACCCACAAAGGGAAGCCCATCAGACTCACAGCAGATCTCTTGGCAGAAACCCTACAAGCCAGAAGAGAGTGGGGGCCAATATTCAACATTCTTAAAGAAAAGAACTTTTAACCCAGAATTTCATATCCAGCCAAACTGAGCTTCGTAAGTGAAGGAAAAATAAAATCCTTTGTGAACAAGCAAGTACTCAGAGATTTTGTCACCACCAGGCCTGCTTTACAGGAGCTCCAAAAAGAGGCACTACACACAGAAAGGGACAACCAGTACCAGCCATTCCAAAAACATACCAAGTGCTAAAGAGCATCAACAAAATGAAGAATCCGCATCAACTAAAGGGCAAAACAGAAGGCTAGCATCAAAATGACAGGATCAAATTCACACATAATAATACTAACCCTAAATGTAAATGGGCTAAATGCACCAATCAAAAGACACAGACTGGCAAATTGGATAAAAAGCCAAAACCCATCAGTGTGCTGTATCCAGGAAACCCATCTCACATGCAAGGATACACAAAGGCTCAAAATAAAGAGATGGAGGAAGATTTACCAAGCAAATGGACAGCAAAAAAAAGCAGGAGTGGCAATTCTCACCTCTGATAAAATAGACTTTAAGCCAACTAATATCAAAAGAGACAAAGAAGGACATCACATAATGGTAAAATGCTCGATACAACAAGAAGAGCTAACAATCCTAAATATATATGGACCCTATACAGGAGCACCCAGATACATAAGGCAATTTCTTAATGACTTACAAAGAGACTTAGACTCCCACACAATAATAGTGGGAGACTTTAACACTCCACTGTCAATATTAGACACATCAATCAGACAGAAAATTAACAAGGATATCCAGGACTTGAACTCAGACCTGGAACAAACAAACCTCATAGACATTTACAGAACTCTCCACCCCAAATCCACAGAATATACATTCTTCTCAGCACCACATCACACCTACTCTAAAATTGACCACATAATTGGAAATAAAGCACTCCTCAGCAAATGCAAAACAACTGAAATTATAACAAACAGTCTTTCAGACCATAGCGCAATCAAGTTGGAACTCAGAATTCAGAAACTAACTCAGAACCACACAGCTTCATGGAAACTGAACAACTGGCTCTTGAATGTTGACTGGATAAACAATGAAATGAAGGCAGAAATAAAGAAGTTCTTCGGAACCAACGAGAACGAAGACACAACATACCAGAATCTCTGGGACACATTTAAAGCAGTCTCTAGAAGAAAATATATAGCAATAAGTGCCCATATGAGGAGAATGGAGAGATCCAAAATTGACACCCAATCATCAAAACTGAAAGAGCTAGAGGAGCAAGATCAAAAACACTCAAAACCTAGCAGAAGAACAAGAAATAAGTAAGATCAGAGCAGAAATGAAGGAGATAGGGACACAAAAAACCCTTCAAAAAATCAATAAATCCAAGAGCTGCTTTTTTGAAAAGATCAACAAAATAGATAGACCACTAGCCTGATTGATAAAAAAGAAAAGAGAGAATAACCAAATAGATGCAATAAAAAACAATACAGGGGAAATCACCACAGATACCACAGAAATTCAAACCATCATCAGAGAATACTACAAACATCTCTATGCACATGAACTAGTAAACCTGGAAGAAATGGATAAATTCCTGGACACTTGTGTTCTCCCAAGCCTAAACCAGGAGGAAGCCAAAACTATGAATAGACCAATAACAAGGTCTGAAGTTGAGGCAGTAATTAAGAGCCTACCACACAAAAAAAGCCCAGGTCCAGATGGGTTCACAGCCAAATTCTACCAGACAGACAAAGAACTGTTACCATTCCTTCTGAAACTATTCCAGATAATCCAAAAAGAGGGAATCTTTCCCAAATCATTTTATGAGACCAACATCATCCTGATACCAAAACCTGGCAGAGACTCAACAAGAAAAGAAAACTTCAGGCCAATATCCATGATGAACATAGACGCAAAAATCTTCAATAAAATACTGGCAAGCTGATTGCAACAGCACATCAAAGAGCTTATCCACCATGATCAAGTAGGATTCATCCCGGGCATGCAAGGCTGGATCAACATACGCAAGTCTATAAACGTAAATCACCGCATAAACAGAACCAAAAACAAAAACCACATGATTATCTCAATTGACGCAGAGAAGGCCTTTGACAAAATTCAACAGCCCTTTATGCTAAAAACCCTCAATAAACTAGGCACTAATGGAACATATCTCAAAAGAATAAATACTAATTTATGACAAACCAACAGCCAATATCATACTGAATGGGCAAAAACTGGAAGCATTCCCTTTGAAATCTGGCACTAGACAAAAATGCCCTCTCTCACCCCTCCTATTCAATATAGTACTGGAAGTTCTAGCCAGAGCAATCAGGCAGGAAAAAAAATAAAGGGTATTCAAATAGGAAAGGAGGAAGCCAAATTGTCTCTATTTGCAGACGACATGATAGTATATCTAGAAGACCCCATTGTCTCAGCCCAAAAACTCCTGAAACTCGTAAGCAAGGGACACAAAATCAACGTGCAAAAATCACAAGCATTCCTATACACCAATACCAGACTGAAAGAGAGCCAAATCAGGAACGAACTGCCATTCACAATTGCTACAAAAAGAATAAAATACCTAGGAATACAACTCACAAGGAACGTAAAGGACCTCTTCAAGGAGAACTACAAACCACTGCTCAACGAAATCAGAGAGGACACAAACAGATGGAGAAACATTCCATGTTCATGGTTCGGAAGAATTAATATCGTGAAAATGGCTATACTGCCCAAAGTAATTTACAGAATCAACGCTATCCCCATCAAGCTACCATTGACTTTCTTCACAGAACTGGAAAAAACCACCATGAACTTCATATGGAACCAAAAGAGAGCCCGCATAGCCAAGTCAATTCTAAGCAAAAAGAACACAGCGGGGGGCATCACACTACCGGATTTCAAACTATACTACAAGGCTACAGTAATCAAAACAGAATGGTACTGGTACCAAAACAGAGATATACACCAATGGAACAGAACAGAGGCATCGGAGGCAATACAACATATCTACAGCCATAAAATCTTTGATAAACCTGACAAAAACAAGCAATGGGGAAAGGATTCCCTGTTTAACAAATGGTGTTGGGAAAACTGGCTAGCCATGTGCAGAAAGCAGAAACTGGACCCCTTCCTGACACCTTACACTAAAATTAACTCCAGATGGATTAAAGACTTAAACATAAGACCTGGCACCATAAAAACACTAGAAGAAAACCTAGGCAAAACCATTTAGGACATAGGCGTAGGCAAGGACTTCATGACCAAAACACCAAAAGCATTGGCAACAAAAGCCAAAATGGACAAATGGGACCTAATCAAACTCCACAGCTTCTGCACGGCAAAAGAAACAATCATTAGAGTGAATTGGCAACCAACAGAATGGGAAAAAATTTTGCAGTTTACCCATCTGACAAAGGGCTGATATCCAGAATCTACAAAGAACTAAAACAGATTTACAAGAAAAAAACAAACAAGCCCATTCAAAAATGGGCAAAGGATATGAACAGACACTTTACAAAAGAAGACATACACGAGGCCAACAAACATATGAAAAAATGCTCATCATCACTGGTCATTAGAGAAATGCAAATCAAAACTACATTGGTATACCATCTCATGCCAGTTAGAATGGCTGTCATTAAAAAATCTGGAGACAGCAGATGCTGGAGAGGATATGGAGAAATAGGAACACTTTTACACTGCTGGTGGGAGTATAAATTAGTTCAACCATTGTGGAAGACAGTGTGGCAATTTCTCAAGGACCTAGAAACAGAAATTCCATTTGACCCAGCAATCCCATTACTGGGTATATATCCAAAGGACTATAAATCGTTCTAGTATAAGGACACATGCACACGAATGTTCATTGCAGCACTGTTTACAATAGCAAAGACCTGGAACCAACCCAAATGCCCATAAAATGATAGAATGGATAGGGAAAATGTGGCACATACACACCATGGAATATCATGCAGCCATAAAAAAATGATGAGTTCGTGTCCTTTGTAGGGACATGGATGAACCTGGAAACCATCACATTCTCAGCAAACTGATACAAGAACAGAAAATCAAACACCGCATGTTCTAACTCACACGCGGGTGTTGAACAATGAGAACACATGGACACGGGGAGGGGAGCATCACACACTGGGGTCTGTCAGGAGGAAATAGGGGAGGGACAGCAGGGGGTAGGGAGTTGGGGAGAGATAGCATGGGGAGAAATGCCAGATATAGGTGATGGGGAGGAAGGCAGCAAATCACACTGCCATGTGTGTATTTAAGCAACAATCTTGCATGTTCTTTACATGTACCCCAAAACCTAAAATGCAATAAAAAAATGGTTTGTCATCAACTAATTAATATTTCTTACTAAATCTTTCATTCCATTTAAATACTATGAGACAATTATCCAAGACTTTTTAAAACAAAGTGATCACCGTTTATCAACTATTTTCAGAAGTGATAAATGTTAAATGCAATAGAAAAAGACAAATATAAAGAAGTGCATGGAAAAAAACAAAATCAGCAGCAGCTCACCACCACAAGTTAACAGTGATAAGGAGGTATATGTCCTTAATATATGTATTAACAAGCTTTAATATATTAACTTTGTTTTCAAAGTAGAAAAAAAACACATATTAGTTTCCAATCTATTTCACTTGATTGTTTCTTTTTTCTTTTGTATATTTGATTTTTCCCCCTTTTTCTTTCCGAATTTTATGTTAGGTTCAGACAGTACATGTGCAGACACGTTACCCAAGCAAACTCTATGTCATGGGCGTTTGGTCTACAGACTATTTCATCATGCAAGTAATGAGCACAGTACCTAGTATTTTTGATCCTCATCTTCCTCACACTCTCCACCCTCAATAAGTCACTATGTCTATTGTTGCCTTCTTTATGTCTATGTGTACCCAATGTTTAGCTCCTACTTATAAATGAGAACTTCTAATATTTGATTTTCTGTTCCTGTGTTAATTCATTTAGGATAATGGCCTCCAGCTGCATCCATGTTGCTGCAAAGGAGGTTTCATTCTTTTTTATGGCTGTGTGGTATTTCATGGTGTATATGTACCACATTTGCTTTATCCAGTCCACCACTGATGGGTATCTACGTTGATTTCATGCCTACAATTTATAATCATTTGGATTCTGTTCTACGTTATTTTAGAAATCTCCTAACTGCTTTCCAGAATGGCTGAACTCATTTACTTTCCCACTAGCAGCATATACGCATTCCCTTTACTTAACAATTTAAGATAAATATTTTCCCATGGAAATAAGTATTATTCTACAAAATGATTGTTCATGGCTATATAGAATTCTATAATTAGGATGTATTATATTTACTCAACTAACAATCTTAGTAGACATTAATTTTTCTTTTCAGTTTTACTTATAAATTATACTGCAATAAATCTTTGAACATACCTTTTTATACATATCTTTATTATTATAATTTTTTTTGAAATGGAGTCTCGCTCTGTCACCCAGGCTGGAGTACAGTGGCACGATCTAAGCTCACTGCAACCTCCATCTCCCAGGCTCAAGCAATTCTCCTGCCTCAGCTTCCCAAGTAGCTGGGATTACAGACACACACACAGCTATTTTGTATTTTTCAGTAGAGACAGGGTTTCACCACGTTGGCCAGGCTGGTCTTGAACTCCTGACCTCAGGTGATTCGCCGGCCTCAGCCTCCCAAAGTGCTGGGATTACAGGCATGAGCCACTGCATCTGGTGAGGTATTATATATTAATACATCGTCAATATAGTCAATCCTATCGAACTGACAAAGCAGTAGACAAGTGTGTCTAAGACAATGTTCTACAAATATATACAGGCCAAGATCCAAATATGCACAAAATATAGCTTGAGAAAAATATTTGTTTCGTTTTGTTTTTTTGAGACAGAGTCTTGCTGTGTTGCCCAGGCTGCAGTGCAATGGTGCAATCTTGGCTCACTGCAACCTCCACCTTCCAGGTTCAGGTGATTCTCCTGCCTCAGCCTCCAGAGTAGCTGGGATTATAGAAGCCCACCACCAGGCCCAGATAATTTTTTGTATTTTTAGTATAGAGACGGGCTTTCGCCATGTTGGCCAGGCTGGTCTCAAACTCCTGACCTGAGTGATCTGCCCGCCTCAGCCTCCCAAAGTGCTGGGATTACAGGCATGAGCCACCTTGTCTAGCCAAGAAAAATATTTAAAGTAGATCATAATCATTGACATTTACTCAATAAATTCATCTAACTGGGGCCAGGCATGGTGGCTCATGCCTGTAATCCCAGCACTTCAGGAGGCAAAGGAGGGTGGATCACCTGAGGTCAAGAGTTCAGGACTAGCCTTGTGAAGGCTAGTAAAGACTGGTGAAACCTAGTCTTTACTAAAAACACACATACAAAAAAATTAGCTGGGCATGGTGGCAGATGCCTGTAGTCCTACTACTCAGGGAGGCTGAGGCAGGAGAACCACTTGCACCCAGGAGGCAGAGGTTGCAATGAGCCAAGATCGTGTCACTGCACTCTAGCCTGGGTGACACAGGGAGACTCCATATCAAAAACAAAAAACATCTAACTGGACCCTGACTTTTTTTCTATAGCTGTCTTTTCATTTCTAATTTCTACAAACCAAGATAAGCATTAAAATGAAAGAAAGCAAAACTGGGCCGGGTGCAGTGGCTCACGCCTGTAATCCCAACACTTTGGGAGGCTAAGGCAGGTGGATCATGAGGTCAAGAGATCAAGAACATCTTGGCCAATATGGTGAAACCCCATCTCTACTAAAAATACAAAAATTAGCTGGTATGGTGGCACGTGTCTGTAATCCCAGCTACTCGAGAGGCTGAGGCAGGAGAATCCCTTGAACCAGGGAAGCAGAGGCTGCAGTGAGCTGAGATCATGCCACTGCACTCCAACCTGGGGACAGAGCAAGACTCCATCGGAAAAGAATAGAAAGGAAAAGAAAAAGAAAAAGGAAAGGAAAAGAGAAAAGAAAGCAAGCACGCAAAACTGATCAATGGATCAAAAATTATTCACTAATTTTTTAATCTGAAAAAAATGAAGACAAAACAAACATGCATGGTATAGGAGAAAGTAAAAATAAGATTTAAAATAATCTCCTACAAGAAACACTTAGAAAGAGTAAGAACCAATATTTGATAAAACAGGGTGACTATAGTCAATAATTTAATTGTACATTTAAAAAGAACTACAAGATTGTAATTGGATTGCTTGTAACGCAAAGATAAATGCTTGAGGGATGAACACCCATTTTCAATGATGTGATTATTACTTACTCCATGCCTGTATCAAAGTATTTCATGTACCCCATAAATATATACACTCACCATGTACCCACAAAAAATTGTTTTAAATCTCTTTCATTAATGATAAAGCCCCAAATCCCCAAATTTCTCATTAAAATATCTACCTTGTGAATCCTTCTTATTAAGACAGATGCAAAAAACCGCAATGTTATTCTCAGTTCATCAACAAAGGATTCATCATCTGTCACATCCCTTCAATAAGGAGAAAAACAAATATTCAGAAGTTCAGAGAAATACAGTTTCAGCTTCAAGAAAACAAGCAAAAAATTTCCTTTTTTCTGTTTACTTAACCCACTTTCCTTTTTCATTTATGAATACATTTCATTGTAGAATAAAAGAAATGTACAAAAAAGAAAACAAACATCTACCATAATTCTAGCATCAAGACATAATTACCATTAATTAAATTGTAACATTTATTTCCTTGCAGACATATATGAGTATAGTTTTATTTTTACAATACTGAGATCATGTTCTAAGCAACATCAAAGAAAGTTTAAAGAAGTAAAACAATGAACAATTTAGGAGAAGCAATAAAATTAAATTAATACAAGATTTTTAAATAGTTTAAAATACTTATATGTAAATTCTTAAAGTTAAAATAAAGGTGTACTCTATTTGAAAAAGAAATTAAATGAAACTCAAACATTTTGTAAAACATAAATTCTGACAACCTTCATCTGAGGAGTTACTTTCATTTTCCTGATGTTTTGAGGTCCCTAGAATTAGAACACTTCCCTAATCAAAGGCAAGGAAAGAAAGAATGATAATATCTTAAACTTGAAAATGGTGCTAATTGTTAACTTTCTTGACAGAATAGGAAAGATAATTGCATCAACCATGCCTCCCACTATTAAACCCTAAAGAAGGGGATATTACAGCATCAATAGCTACCACTGAGAAGAAAATATATACTTTCACACTTAGAAATACAACCAAATTTTGTCTAAAGTGTCATAACGCAGAGATGGGAGAAGGTAAGGGAGTCTTCACAAAAGATTCATTTTATAAAAGGCCTCACCATCAACTTTAATTAAATGGCAAATGCCAGACATTTAAGACAGAATCAAATGTAAAAAATTAATTTACCTAGCTTTTCAAGAAAATATGGCATAGAAACTGGATATTGCATTTGTCGTAACACATTCCGGAAGAATTCAACTAGTAGCATTTTTTTTTAATTAGAAAATTCAGCCAGGTGTGGTGGCTCACGCCTCTAATTCCAACAGTATGGGAAGCCAAGGCATGGGTTCACTTGAGGTCAGGAGTTTGAGACCAGCCTGGGCAACGTGGAAAAATTCCATCTCTACTAAAAATACAAAAATTAGCCAGGCATGGTGGTGCACACCTGTAATCCAAGCTTCTTGGGAGGATGAGGTGGGAGGATCAGGTGAAGGTTGCAGTGAGCTGAGATCATGCCACTGCACTCCAGCCCAGGCAACAGAACAAGACTCTATTTCAAAAAAAAAAAAAAAAAAAATTCAAAATATATTTAATCAATATAAAATTGGGGTAGATGTCATTAAACATCACATATATAAGCCATAGAGATGCAAGTGTTCAAATATATATAAATATATATTAAATGCATGATGCTTATTTAAGGAAATATGTATTTATTAAATGATATAAGTTGGATCTCTCTGATTCTAAAAATAAATTTTTCAAATCTAAAGTATTTTCTGTATCTTCAAAAGTACAAGGCCCTTGTATACACATGGCATACACCAAAAACAAAGGTACTCTGGGGCAAAAAAAAAACATTAATTCTCCAGGAAAACTACTGAAGTTATCTTTCAATTTAATGAAATATGTGAAATAGATTCCCTTCCAAAAGGTACAATAATTTCAAATGTGAAAACTGAATACAAAATTATTAAATCACTACATCTAGGAGGGATAAGGAATTCTACAAGTTACTTTTGTCTCAAAACGCAGCCTAAGTTTTCTTCCTCTTTATTATGACTAAATTATTAATTAACTGAAACCTCTATCAGCGGTTCTTAACTAGGGCCAATTATGCCTTCCAGGTCATATCTGGCTACCTCTGAAGACATTTTTATTGGTCACAACTGGTAGCAGGGAGGTCTGCGACTATCTAATGGGAGAAGCCAGGGGTGCTGCTAATTATCACATAATGCACAGTACAGCCCGCACAACAAATAATTATTTTGCCTAAAATGTAAATAGTGACAAAGTTAAGAAATCCTGGTCTACACCAAAAACACATCATTAGCATGCTCAACTTAATAGTATTCACTGTATCAAAGAAAAATACCTTATAAAAAGAACATACCTGTACCACGGATAAACAAAGTTTTCCAACACTAATTCAAGAACCTGCATAAAAATTATTTTTTAAAGAAACATAATATTAATTAGTTTTTGGAAAATAAATTGTACCATTTGGTAATATATAACATTACCAAGAACCAATTTTATTATCACAAATAATGACAGTAGGCCAGGAGTGTTGGTTCACACCTGTAATCCCAGTACTTTGGGAGGTCAAGGCAGGTGTTCGCTTGAACTCATGAGTTTGAGACCAGTCTAGGTAACATGATGAAACCTTGTATCTACAAAAAATATAAGAATAAGCTGGGTGTAGTGGCATGCACCTGTAGTCCCAGCTATTTTGAGAGGCTGAGGCAGGAGGATTACTTGAGCCTGAGAGGCAGAGGTTGCAGTGAGTTGAGATGTTGCCACTGCACTCCAGCAAGGGCGACAAGTGAGCCCAGTCGCAAAAAAACAAAAAACAAATAATGACAGTAATATAAGGCTTTCACATGACAAAATGTGTATTTCAACCTTATATGATTTTGAGGATCAATGAGAACATATGAGAAAACACTTGGAAAACCATAAAAATTCCACAAATAGGAAAAGTTATTATTAGAATAACATGCAAGTATTTCTAAATATTCTCATAATCAAACAAAAAGTTAAATAAATTGTTCCTGAGTCTGAAGCTTAACTGAACCAAAAGTGTGCTATGGAAAGAAGAAAAAGAGCAAGTTAGTCCTTTGCATTCCTAACTTTGTAAGTCAGTATTTTCAGAATACAACGAAGAAACAAGCAGCAATATTTATGTAAGGGGTCAAAATTAGGTGTTAGTAGGTACCTCTGATGGAAGTATAGTGGCTAGAGGGGAACATGAAGGGGTATTCTGGGATGCTGATAATGTTTTGTTTCCTGATCTGAATGCCAGTTACACAGATATGCTCACCTTGTGAAAATTTTACCTGTACACTCAAAATCAGTACGTAAGCTATTGGAATGAAAAAGTCACAAAATGAAATAAAACAAAACAAACCCTGGGTGTTAAATCTTCCATTTCTTGGATTTGGGTGTAGCAGGATGTCATAATTTTTACAAGGAGGTGCAACATTGGGCAGTAACTTTAAAAAGCAATAGGGAGGCCACAAAACGGCATATCTAATCCAATCCTTCCAAAATCAGATCACATACTTCTCTGGCAGCAGTAACAAAGGCTGTGAATTCTCTACTTTAAATATTAAGGGAATAATAATTTAGATTTTTTAGTACAAAAACTAAGCATTGTTTATATGAGTTGAGAAATGAAGATACATATAAACAGGGATAACAATGAATAGGATAGAGAGAAGAGACTAGAAAGAGTTATCATTAAACATTTGTTCTTCCTTTATTCCCCACATCCAATCAATCACCAAGTCCTACTGATTTTATATCCTAAGTAATGCTCTTCTACAGCACCATTGCTTGGGTCCTCATTTTCTTACCCCTCATACTGCAGCAATGGCCTCTCACCTCCCTGCTTCCAAGCTCACTCCCCTCCATCCTAAACAGAGCTGCCAAAGTAACCTAAAACATATATCTGACCATATCATCCTCTTTCACGAAATCCTCAATGTATCAAACCTGAATATATGAAAATAAGAAAGGTGAAACTGCACTGATTTTGAAGCATGCAGCAGCTGCATTACTTCCTTTTCACTCCCAGTGCACCCTATGAGTCTCATCTGAAAACTCAAGAAAATCACTGACTTGCAGGATCAATTAATCTGAACTCCATCAGCATAGCCCTTAAAGTCATTTGATAGTGTGATTTCTAAAGGGCCATATAAAATACCAATTAAGAACTTAACCAGATCTGAGTTTTTGATTGAGTTCTGCAATCAACCAAATATGAAACTTGAGAACATTATTAAAACTCTAAATTTCATTTACCTTTGGTAAAATTATCAATAATAGTAACCACTTCATAGGTTATATGTAGATTACATAAAATAATGCATGACTTAGCACAGTGCCTAATATATAGTAAGTATATCACTAAATATTAACTACTAGAATATTGTTTCCTCATTGCCCACATCCTCCCTCATATTTTACTCTCCAGTTTGCTGAACCCTCCACCTTATTTCAAGCCTCTCTTTCCTTTTGAAAGCTCTACCTAAGTCCTGAAATCCTCTTTTCCACACTTAGTCTGGCAAATCTCTAGTTATCCGATCTGACTGTCCCTCTCAATAGTTATGTACTTCTCCCCTATATCAATTCTATATACCTTAATTTTTTGCCATTATTGCCCACATTAAATTATATTGTGAATACCTGTTTATATGCCTGCCTTTGCTTCTAAAGTAGAAAGGGACCATATCTTATTCCACTTTTAATCACTACCGCCTAGCCCAGTTCCCACCTGTAAAATCTCAAAATATGTTTTTAAATGTGAGAGCTAATATTTATTGAACATCAACATGTGCCAGGTACTGGACCAAGAGTTTTGTAAAAGTCCTTTCATTTTTATGAATAAATATCTGACGTGTTAAAGACACAAATAATAGCTGTTAGAAGTTTTCTTCAACAGACCTCAACTTGGCACTCTCCAACAGAAATGTAAGTCACACATTAATTTTAAATTTTCTAGTAGCTATATGTTTTACAAAGTAAAAAGAAATAGGTGAAATTAATTTTATATTTCATTTAACCCAACATATCCAAAATATTATCCTATCAACATGTAATCAATATAAAAAATGAGATACTTTACATTCCGTTTTTCTAAGTCTTTTCTTTTATTTTTTTGAGACGGAGTTTCGCTCTTGTTACCCAGGCTGGAGTGCAATGGCGCGATCTCGGCTCACCGCAACCTCCGCCTCCTGGGTTCAGGCAATTCTCCTGCCTCAGCCTCCTGAATAGCTGGGATTACAGGCACGTGCCACTGTGCCCAGCTAATTTTTTGTATTTTTAGTAGAGACGGGGTTTCACCACGTTGACCAGGATGGTCTCGATCTTTTGACCTCGTGATCCACCCGCCTCGGCCTCTCAAAGTGCTGGGATTACAGGCGTGAGCCACCGCGCCCGGCCCTGTCTTTTCTTACTAAATCTTCAAAATCCATTATCTATTTCACACACAGAGCACATGTCAACTTGGACTAACACACCTGCAGTGTTTATTAATAGCCACATGTGGCCTGTAACTACCATATTAGACAGTCTTAAATCAGGGTAACTTGAAAATGAAAAAGGCCTTAGAGAAGCAAAGAAAAAAATGCCAAGTTTTAATGGGCTTTTATGCAGGATACAAAATATGATAAATAACAACTAAGTGGGAATCAGATGCCTACTGCTCTTCTTCAACTAATTAGCATCGAGTTTAATTCAATACACTTTGATCAGCTACCAAAAATATTCATGACCCAATATTTGGTGCTAGGAACAAATGAGACCTCATTCCTTCCCTTCACAAACTTGAGTGTTTTGTCAAAACCACTGAGAAGACAAGTATCTAAAACACAGCTGGGTGTGGTGGCACATGCCTATAATCCCAGCTACTAGGGAGGCTGAGGCAGAAGAATTGCTTGAACCTGGGAGGCAAAGGTTGCAGTGAGCAAAGATCATGCCATTGCCCTCCAGCCTGGGCAACAAAAGTGAAACTGTGTCTCAAAAAATAAAATAAAAAATAAAACATGTTACCAAAAAGATACATATAAAATTTAACTATAATAAAGATACGAGAACATGCTTTCCATTCCAGTATTATGCAGAAGTAGTGAAAAACATCCCATTCCCTACTCTATACTTCAGTTAGTGTCAAAACTGGGGTCATAATTCAGTAAGATATACATCTATTTGCTCCTTGCAATCCAGGGTTCCTTTTGGAATTACAAAATGATATTTCTACTGCCTTTATCATAAAGATTACCGTCTTCAGCTTTATGACTGTTTCAGGTAAAGCAGTGCTTCCATGACTGTTTCAGGTAAAGCAGTACTTTCCTTAGCTAAAATGTATAAATTAAACATGAGATTCAAAAACATTTCTAGCTTACTATTCAAGTGGCTTAGTTTGCAATAATCAACTACCTAACCCAGAACTGATTTAGGTGATGTGTATTAAGATGTTCTATAATTAAATTATTTGGTAAAAAATTCTGGAAAAACTTTCCACAGGCATTTAATGATTTCTGTTAATATTAAATCAGTTACCTCTGAGAGAGATGCATCAACTTTGGAAGAAATTTTCAGGTCTAGCCATGGCTGATAGTTTTCAAGTAGCAAAGAAGGCCTAAAGAAAAATTATACAACTAAATCACTTGAAATCCAAATGTAATTGGAAGGATCAACAAATAAAAAAATATTTAACTTACCTATGTCGTTTACATTTCACTTTACCACAAACAGCACAGCTATGACCTTGAGGAAATAATTCCTGAAGTCCTAACTGCTAAAAAAAGGAAAACGAGAGATGGTGGGGAGAGTTGTCTTTACATATTTCCAAGCTTAAAGTTAAAATTAATTGTTATGTTCACTTAAAAAAAATTCAATCTATATTTGGAAATGACAACTTGGCCAGGCACAGTGGCTCATGCCTATAATCCTAGCAATCTGGGAGACCAAGGTGGGTGGATGACTTGAGCCCAGGAGTTTGAGACCAGCCTGGGAAACATGGTAAAATCCTGTCTCTACAAAAAAACACAGAAATTAGATGGGTATGGTGGCACATGCCTAGTCTCAGCTACCCAGGAGGCTGAGGTGGCAGGATCACCTGAGCTTGGGAGTTTGAGGCTGCTGTAAGCAGTGATCCTGCCACTGCACTCTAGCCTGTGCAAATCTACCCTGTCTCAAAAAAAGAAAGAAAGAGAAAAGAAAGTGACACTCTATCTCAAAGGTATAATAAGAAAAAAACTATTTTTTCTTTCTCTAAAATCTTGAATTTAATGAAAAAATTATGAGGTAACTACTAGAGTTTCTGATAAAATATGGGACACCACTTTCAGTTGTGGCCTTGGCCAAGGCAAGTGGGATATCTTTAAGTCTTTAAAAATTCCTTAAGTTGACAAGGTAAGTGGGATATCTTTAAGTTTTAATAATTCCTTAAGTTGACGTAGTATCTTGTCTCAGGTTTGTTGGTATTTTGCAGGATTATGTAATCCTAACACTTTGGGAGGCCAAGGCAAGTGGATCACCTGAGGTCAGGAGTTCAAGACCAGCCAAACTGGCAAAACGCCATCTCTATTAAAATTCAAAAACTAGCTGGGCTTGGTGGCGTGTGCCTGTAATCCCATTTACATGGAAGACTGAGGCAGCAGAAATCACTTGAACTTGGGAGGCGGAGGATGCAGTGAGCCAAGATGGCACCATTGCAATGAGCCAAGATGGTGCTGCTGCACTCCAGCCTGGGCAAAAGAGCAGGATTCTATCTCAAAGAAAAGACATACCTTTAAACCTTGATCTATAGACCAGAACCTTGCTTTACAGAGATAGATTCAACACATTACCACCCTTCATTACATTTCATAAATAAATTACTTTGGTTATGCAAACTGCCTAATTATATCTGTTTCTATGGAATACACAAACATTTAAAAATTTAGTACAATTAGATCATTTAACCTCATATTTCCTGAGTCTGTGCCTCAGAATCACCTGGAAAGCTTCTAACAAGTACTGATTACATGGCTGTAACCCAGAGCTAGTCAATTGAAATATGGTGATACAGCCCAGCAATCTGTATTTTTTAATTCCCTAGGAGATTTACTGTACAACCAGCTTTGGGAACCTCTGATTTAATTTATTGTCTTCGTGGTTAATAGAGGACACCCTAAAATTGTGGATCCTCACTTTCTGAAAATTTTGTACCACATTTTCTTTTTATAGCTCCTCCTAGAATTGCATGCCTTAAAAGCATACACATATAGACATTATATTTTGAAATTTTTCTAACACACTTCCATTATTAAGTAATATTAGACAGATTTTTTAATCACTGCTTTTAGCACAGTACCTGAAAATAAGAAATTTTTAAAAAATAATTTTTATAAATTAACAAAAAAAATACACTGCTTTAGCAGACTTTCAAGTAATAAATAGTTGAGGCTGATACATATTGAATGCAATAAGAACACATAATTTTACCTTGGGTTTATATTTTATTGTGAAGAATATATTTGGTAAGAGAGAATTAGGTCCTAGTGAGCAGTAGAATGTGACAACTCCAGCAACAAATGACCAGAAGATCATTAAAACATGAAGATACCTTAAAAATAAATGAAAATAATCATTAGAACCAAAGAAAAGGCATAATTCTAACTTACTGCTTCATAGATTTAACAAGCAGCTTCATTGATTTAATAAGCACCTATGATATCATATGAAGCAATTTTTCCAATTATGATTAATTTTCTGTAATATATTTATTAAATACAAGAGTCATAAAATTTATGCTACCAAATATATATTTCATTTAAAGTATAAGGAAGCATAAATTATATTTCATAATTCATACCTATGTTTAGTCTATTCTACATTCCTCCAGAATACCTTCTTATGATATTGTAGTATGCATACCCCACCAAAATTCTGATTATTTTTCACTACATCAAAGGAATTTTACTAAGTACCTATTTTGTTCTACACAGTGCTAGGCCTTGGGAATATAGCAAGGAACTGCACTGCATAGTCTCTACCTGCATGTAAAACACTGTCTGTAGTGATGACAGGTAAGTAAAAAGAAGAACAATACAATGTGATCCATATGTGATACTACAACAGAAAGTCTGTGTAATATGGGAACACCACAGGCTGTTAGTTAATTCAAATTTGAAAGAACAGAAAAGTTTTTTCAGAGAAAGGAATGTCTACAGAAAAACTTAAAGGGTAAGTAGGTGCAAACAAACAGAAGAGGACGGTATAGAGGTATGAACAACTGGGGAAGAGGCAGGGGAATTCAAACTTGAGAGAAATGCATGGGCTTAGGTCTGTGTGAACATAGTTCTAAGGAAGAAAGCCTTAGGTTAATCTAAAAACAAAAGCAGAAGCCAAATAATATAGTGTCATATAATAGGCAATATGTGTCTTAATACAGGCAGTCCTCACATGGCACAGTTCTGATATGCAAAAATTTCAGTTATCATGATTGTGTTTAATAACACCAGTGCCCCAGTTCAAATGCCAATGACCCCGGTATATTTGTTAACTGTGAATAATTGCATAAAGTACAAACTTTGCTGCTAACTCATCCGTCCATAAATCACTATATAAATAACAGATGTGCATAATGATCATTGACCAATTACATCAGTTCTGTCAGTGACTGGTCACTCACTGTACATTGTTGTTATTCAGTGCATGCACAGACAGCAAACTACGGAGCTATGTTACCTCCTTGTCTCTCAATGATAAATATGCATGACATTTTACAAAAATGGCCATTATCCCACAAATTTTAAAGAGAAACAAAGAAACAGTGATAATGCAAGAAGTAAAATTCAAATCAAACGTAAATGAAGTTACAAAAGAAACAGCTGACTGTGGGAATGATGACAATGCTGCTGTCCAGCAGATTCTATGCAGCCAGAGAAAGATAATGAAGGGAACTTATTGGCATTTTATGAGAAAAGTGGTTACAGCATAAGGATGAAAATGTCCCAGAAGTGGCACCAGCAAAGGAACTCTTGGAGATTTCACAACATTGGATAAAACACTGAAGTTGATCCAAACTTAAGAGTATGGTACTTCACCTACACATGAAAAAGATATTCGCTCTGTATCCTACGTCATAGGATGAGAAGAGGACAAGCACTGTTTGTTACTCTTAATATATATTTTTACAAAGAAATAAAACACTTTAATTCTCAATGTTTCTAATGTTTAAAATTAGTGTACTACTCACTTTACTGTTTTTTTTCATTTCCCTATACTATTATAACTGACAAGAGTTTTCCATTGTTTGACAATTTTTTTAAAAGTCCATCATAATCTTCCCATTGATTAAAACCACTTTGCACAGTTTCTGCTTGCACAATCATTTTTACAGACTCTCACTACCAGACAAAGCAGGGACTGCCTGTATTATCTTACAAGCAAATGCACTGTAGGGATCTAATACTTTGTAGACTCAGTAGAGACTACCATCCCTTCTGCAAAGTGTTCTTTCTTTACACTCTACTCATGAAGTTCAAATGGAAACGAGCTTTTATCTCCTTAAGATTCTATCTCCCTCATTCAAGACTGGATTAAGAATGAACAAAACTATAACAACAACAACAAAATAGGCCAATCATAGCATCTTCTTCCCTACCTACAGCTGACTGGTTCAGAGATGGACACCATCTGAGACAACATAGGAGGTGACGGGTATTTTAAACAGAGTGAACATTGCATGAACCAGGGTCCAACCAGTCTCGTTCATCTCATGACAACAGAAACCTGAAGCTGTAATAAAACTGACAGCCATATGCTTTGCCACTTAAAAGAAAGAAGAGTGAGAAGAGAATGAAGCCAGAATTCAGAGAGGAGAAAAAGCAAGGGGAAGAAAGTATTGGCAGTATCCAAATCCTGCTTCCATGTGTCTATGGGGCCCAGGTACATCTTATTTCTGCACTTACAAAACCTTCCAATCTTGTCCTCTTTGTTAAACCTAGTGTGAGTTGAGTTTCTGTTATCTACCATGAAGAGTCCTTAGTAGTACCTAGGAGACAAGAGATTTAAGAATTTTAAGAATTTTCGAGAGTTTTAAGAAGGGTATCATTAGATTAAACAACTGGAAGTCCACTCTGGCTGAAACATGGAAAATGGTCTACACTGGAAACACACAGCCTAGTTAGAAAACTGTTACAGTAATCTGAGAGTCCGTGATGGCCTCAACTAGGGGAGAGACTTAGAGATTTTAAAAAGTGAATTATTTTGAGAGACAATGGAAGTAAAAATTGAGAGGATTAAGTAGTTGATTAGATGTGAGCAGAAGGAGCTGGGTAGGAGGAGCTTGCCTATAATCCTAACACATTGGAAGGCCAAAGCAGGCAGATCACTTGAAGTCAGGAGTTCAAGACCAGCCCAGCCAACATGGTGACACCCCATCTCTACTAAAAATACAAAGAAAAAAATTAGCTGGGCATGGTGGCATACACCTGTAATCCCATCTACTCAGAAGGCTGAGGCAGACAATCACTTGAACGTGGGAGGTAGAGGCTGCAATAAGCAGAAATCACACCACTGTACTCCAGCCTGGGTGACAGAGTGAGACTTCTAAATGAATGAATGAATGAATGATGTAAGAAAAACAGGAAAGATGAAAAATCAGTTCTCTTTGGACATGTTAAGTTTCAGATACTTTAAAACATACTGGCTGGGCACGGTGGCTCATGCCTATAATCCCAGCACTTTGGGAGGCCGAGGCGGGTGGATCACGAGGTCAAGAGATCGAAACCATCCTGGTCAACAAGGTGAAACCCAGTCTCTACTAAAAATACAAAAATTGGCTGGGCATGGTGGTGCGTGCCTGTAGTCCCAGCTACTTGGGAGGCTGAGGCAGGAAAATTGCTTGAACCCAGAAGGCGGAGGTTGCAGTGAGCCGAGATGGTGCCATTGCACTCCAGTCTGGGTAACAACAGCAAAACTCCATCTCAAAAAAAAAACAAAAAAACATACTACACAGAAATATTCCACAAGCACCTAAATATTGGATAATATAAATCTCTGGAGAGAGTATGGGCTAAGGATAAAGGTTTAGGAATTATTAACATAAATATCACTGAAATCATAGGAGTAAATGACATGACCCAGGGAGAATCTACAGAGTTAAATGAGCATAAGATATTTAAGAACTAGGCAGAGGAAATCTATAAAGGAATCAAGTAATTAAAAGAGTTGGAAAGAAAACCAAGGGTCAAGTCATAAAAACTGGCAAGGTAAAGAAATATAAGTATCTACAGAAATAAAGTGGTCAACATGACCAAATATTTGTAAAATAAAGAAAAAAATTGAGAGGTGTTCATTAGTTTTCACAATAAAAGAGGCACTGATTAACTAGGCAAAAGCAATTTTAGAATGGCAAATGATTACAATGGATTGAGGAGTGAGATGGAGGTGAGGAAGTAGAATCGTGAATGCAGGTAATTGCCTTTCTAAATAAAAGAAGAGCTAACACAATAACTGGAGGAAGACAGTAAGTTAAGGTTTTTGGTAAAAACCTGATCACATTTGAATGGTGATAGAGAAGAAAAGGAGGTAAGAGGAAAAGAAGTAGAAAAAAACAATTAATTGAGTGAATAATATTTTATAGAAGTTAGGTATAGTTAGAATTCAGAACCTAAATGGAAGAAACAGTTATAAATGACAGAGATGTCTCCTCCTCAGTACTACACAGTAAGCATAGAAGGATGAACATGCACATTTGAGGATTTCGTAACAAGAATTAAATGCCATATAGTGGCCTTTATATAAAACAGGAGATGCTTAGAGTAAATGACAAAGATGGCATGACAGAAGTTCTAGAAGACTGGGGAAGTTCTGACACAGTTGCCACAGAAAGAAAGAGGGGGGTATTCTGGGTGACTGCTGGACATTACTGAGGCTGAAGACAACAAACTTTCAGTTGTGAGAACTTCTCCAGCAGCATTCAGTTTTCAGAATATGAATCTTAAAAAAAGCAACCAGCATCACCAATCCCAGATTTTGGTTTTGACAGGCAAGTATAATGGAAAGGATAGAGTTAAGGATACCAGAAATAGATTGCATGAAGTGACTGATGGACCAAGGTATCTTAGCTGGACTGACTCTAAACTGCATCATACAGTAATAACAGAAGGGAACAACATAAAGAAAGAAAGTAGAGTCAGGGGATTGAGATGTCAAGAAGCAGGAACAGTGTGACTGACTAAATGAAAGAAGCTGACACTGGCCAGTAAGTGAGATATTTGGTTCTTAAGATTTCAGAGGCAGTCAGGTACAGTGGCTCACGCTTGTAATCCTAGCACTTTGGGAGGACCAGGCAGGTGAATCACTTAAGGTCAGGAGTTCAAGACCAGCCTGGCCAACATGGCGAAACCCAGTTTCTACTAAAAGTAAAAGAAAATTAGCTAGGCATACTGGTGTTTGCCTGTAATCCCAGCTACCCGGGAGGGCTGAGGCAGGAGAATCACTCAAACCCAGGACGTGGAGATTGCAGTGAGCAAAGATCATGCCATTGCACTCCAGCCTGGGCGACAGAGTGGGTCTCTGTCTAAAAAAAAAAATTCAGAGGTAAGCGGCTGGCATGCCACATACTCATCGATGATCTGACCATCATCACCCAAGTGACCAACCCCAAAGAGGACAAGAGCCAGGTGTTGGCCACTAGCAAGAAAAATATCTATTCACTACAGAGATAACTGAAATGACAGCCAAGCAAAATGCAAATATAAGTAAACAAAAGAACCATAATAAGAGAGAGGCGGAGCAAGGTAGCCAAATAAAAGCCTCTGATCAGCCTCCCCACAGGAACGCCAAATTTAACAACCATCTAAACAACAAAAAGCACCTTCCTGAGAACCAAATCCCAGGTGACTGATCACAATACATGATTTTAACTTCAAAAGCTGAAAGAGGCACAGGGGAGGGTAGGAAAGGCAATCTTGAAATGCCAACACCCGTTCTCCAGCCCCAACAAGTAGCCAAACAGCAAAGGAAAGCACATGGCTTGAGGGAGGAACAACACAGTGACTGCAGGAATTTGCACTGAAACTCAGTGCTGCCAACACCAGGCAAAACTTAGCCAACACCCACAGAGGGGGCATTTACACATGTCCTGGCCAGAGGGCAACTGCTCATCCCAGTAGTCCAAATCTGAGTTTCGGCAAGCCTTGACATCACAGGTTAAAGTGCTCTGAGGTCTTAAATAAACTTGAAAAGCAGTCTAGGCTACAAGGGCTGTAACGCCTAGGCAAGTCCTACTACTGTGCTGGGGCTCAAAGCCAGTGGACTTGGAGGGCATGTGAACTAGTGAGATATCAGCCAGGGCAGGTAAGGGAAGGCTTGTAAAACCCCTCCCCAAGTGCCAGGCAGTGCAGCTTGCAGGTCCAAAAGAGACCTTTTCCCTCTGCTTGAGGAGAGGAGAGGGGAAAGCAACGATGACTTTGTCTTGTAACCTGGATACCATCTCAGCTATAGGAAGATAGGAAACTAGGCAGAGTAATGAGGCCCTCCTTCCAGGCCCTAGCTCCCAAATGACATTTCTAGACACACCCTTGGCCAGAAGGAAATCCACTGCCTTTAAGGGAAGGACCCATCCTGGTAGGATTCATCATTTGCTGACTAAAGAGGCCTCGGACTCTAAATAAGACAGCAGCGGTAACAAAGTCATGCAGTGAAAACTTAAAAGACACCCAAGTCCTTTCGATTACCAGGAAAGCCTTCCCAAGGGCAGGATACAAACAAGCCCAGAATGCAAACACTACAATAAACAACTAACTCTTCAATACCCAGACACTGAAAATTATCCACCAAGCATCATGACCATCCAGGGAAACATGGCCTCACTAAATGAACAAAATAAAGCACAAGGGACCAACCCTGGAGAATCAAAGACATGTGGCCTTTCAGAAGAAGAATTGAAAACAGCTGTATTAAGGAAACGCAAAGAAATTCAAGATAATGCAGAGAAGGAACTCAGAATCCTATCAGATAAATTTAACAAAGAAATTGAAATAATTAAAAGAATGAAGCAGAAATTCTAGAGTTCAAAAGTGCAAATGACATACAGAAGAATGCATTAGAGTCTCTTAATAGTAGAAGTGATCAGGTGATAGAACTACTAAGCTTAAAGACAGGCTATTTGAAAATGCATAGTCAGAAAAGACAAAAGAACAAAGAACAACAACAAAACACATCTAAAAGATCTAGAAAATGCTTTGAAAGGGCAAATCTAAGAGTTACTGGCCTTAAAGAGTAGGGAGAGAGACAGATCAGGGTAAAAAGTTTATTCAAAGGGATAACAATGGAGAACATCCCAAACCTAGAGAAAGGTATCAATATTCAAGTACAAGAAGATTAGTAACACCAAACAGATTTAATCCAAAGAAGACGACCTGAAGAAATTTAATAATTAAACTCCCGAAGGTCAAAGATAAAGGATCCTAAAAGCAGCAAGAGAAAAGAAACAAATGACATACAATGGAGCTGCAATACATCTGGCACCAGATTTTTCAGCAGAAACCTTACAAGCTGGGAGAGACATATGACATATTTAAAGTGCATAGCATATTTAAAGTGCTGAAGGAAAAAACTTTCACTTTAGAACAGTATATTCAGCGAAAATATCCTTCAAACATGAAGGAGAAATAAGGACTTTCCCAAGCAAACAAAAGCTCAGAGATTTCATGAACACCAGACCTACTTTACAAGAAATGCTAAAGGTAGTTCTTCAATCTGAAAACGAAAAGGATGTTAATGAGCAATAAAAAATCACCTCAAGGTACAAAACTCACTGGTAATAGTAAGTACACAGAAAAGCACAGAATATTATGACACTCTAAGTGTGGTGGGTAAACTATTGATAGCTTAAGTACAAAGACAAAAAGATGAACTGATCAAAAACAATTACAAATTGTTAAGACACAGACAGTGCAGTAAGAAATAAATAGTAACATCAAGCATCTAACTGCCAAGACTGCAAGAAAACCTAGAAGAAATGGATAAATTCCTAAATACATACACCCTCCCAACACTAAACCAGGAGGAAATCAAATCCCTGAATAGACCAATAACAAATTCTAAAATTAAGGCAGTTATTAACAGCCTATCAACCAAAATTAAGCCCAGGACCAGATGGATTCACATCCTAATTCTACCAGAGGTACAAAAAGGAACTGGTACCATTCCTTCCGAAACGATTCCAAACAACAGAAAAAACGGGACTCCTCCTGAACTTATTTTATGAGGCCAGCATCATCCCGACACCAAAACCCAGCAGAGACACAAGAAAAAAAGAAAATTTCAGCTGGGCGCGGTGGCTCACGCCTATAATCCCAGCACTTTGGGAGGCCGAGACGGGTGGATCATGAGGTCAAGAGATCAAGACCATCCTGGTCAACATGGTGAAACCTAGTTTCTACTAAAAATACAAAAATTAGCTGGGAATGGTGGTGCATGCCTGTAGTCCCAGCTACTCGGGAGGCTGAGGCAGGAGAATTGCTTGAACCCAGGAGACGGAGGTTGCGGTGTGCTGAGATAGTGCCATTGCACTCCAGCCTGGGTAACAAGAGCGAAACTCCGTCTCAAAAAAAGAAAAAGAAAATTTCAAATTTCAGAGCAATATCCCTAATGAATATAGACGCAAAAATCCTCAATAAAATACTGGCTAACCAAATCCAGCAGCACACCAAAAAGCTTATCTATCACAATCAAGTCATCTTCATCCCTGGGATGCAAAGCTGGTTCAACATATGCAAATCAGCAGAACCCATGACAAAAATCACATGACTACGTCAATAGATACCGAAGAGGCCTTCTATAAAATTCAATACCCCTTCATGCTAAAAACTCTCAATAAACTAGA
Source organism: Callithrix jacchus (assembly GCF_049354715.1). NCBI lineage: Eukaryota > Metazoa > Chordata > Mammalia > Primates > Cebidae > Callithrix > Callithrix jacchus. The sequence continues at coordinate 91,292,601 of NC_133505.1, forward strand.
CATTGATGGAATGTATCTCAAAACAGTAAGAGCTTTTTATGACAAACCCATAGCTAGTATCATACTGAATGGGCAAAAGCTGGAAGCATTCCCTTTGAAAACCAGCACAAGACAAGGATGCCGCCGTCTCTCACTACTCCTATCCAACATAGCATTGGAAGTTCTGGCCAGGGAAATCAGGCAAGAGAAAGAAATAAGGGTATGTGAATAGGAGGAGAGGAAGAACAGAACAAATTGTCTCTATTTGTAGATGACATGACTGTATATTTAGAAAACCCCATTTTCTCAGCCCAAAATATCCTTAAGATGATAAGCAACTTCAGCAAAGTCTCAGGATACAAAATCAATTTGCAAAAATCACAAGCATTCCTATACATCAATAATAGCCAAAATATGAGAAAACTCCCATTCACAATTGCTACAAACAGAATAAAATATCTAGAAATACAACTTACAAGAAATGTGAAGGACCTCTTCAAGGATAACTACAAAGGAAATAAGATACTCAAGGAAATAAGAGAGAACACAAACAAATGGAAAAACATTCCACGCTCATGGTTAGGAAGAATCAATATCATGAAAATGCCCATACTGCCCAAAGTAATTTATGGATTCAATGCTATTCCCATCAAGCTACCACTGACATTCTTCACAGAGTTAGAAAAAACTGCTCTAAATTTCCTATGAAACCAAAAAAGATAGATACATATAGCCAAGACAATCCTAAGCAAACAAACAAAAAAGCTGAAGGCATCACGCTACCTTACTTCAAACTGTACTACAAGGCTACAGTAACTAAAACAGCATTGTACTAGTACCAAAACAGATATACAGACCAATCGAACAGAACAAAGGCCTCAGAAATAACACCCCACACCTACAACCATTTGACACACCTGACAAAAACAAGCAATGGGGAACGTATTCTCTATTTAATAAATGGTGTTGAGTAAACTGGTTAGCCATATGCAGAATCCTGAAACTGGACCCCTTCCTTAAACCTTATACAAAAATTAACTCAAGATGGATTAAAAACTTAAATGTAAGACCTAATACCATAAAAACCCTAGAAGAAAATGTAGGCAATACCATTCAGGACATAAACATGGGCAAAGACTTCATGACTAAAATACCCAAAAGCAATGGCAACAAAAGCCAGAATTGACAAATGGGATCTAATTAAACTAAAGAGCTTCCGCACAGCAAAAGAAACTGTCATCAGAGTGAACAGACAACCTACAGAATGGGAGAAAATTTCTGCAATTTATCCAGCTGACAAAGGGCTTATATCCAGATTCTACAAAGAACTTAATAAATTTACAAGAAAAAAACAAACCCCATCAAAAAGTGAATGAAGGATATGAATAGATACTTCTCAAAAGAAGACATTTATGTGGCCAAAAAACTGGGTGAAGGATATGAATAGATACTTCTCAAAAGAAGACATTTATGTGGCCTAGAAACATATGAATAAAAGTTCATCATCACTGGTTATTAGAGAAACTGAAATCAAAACCACATTGAGATACCATCTCATGCCAGTTAGAATGGCGACCATTAAAAAGTCAGGAAACAACAGATGTTGGAGAGGATGTGGAGACACAGGAATGCTTTTACACTGTTGGTGGGAGTGTAAATTAGTTCAACCATTGTGGAAGACAGTGTGGCAATTCTTCAAGGATCTACAACCAGAAATACCATTTCACCCAGCAATTCCATTACTGAGTATATACCCAAAGGATTATAAATCATTTTACTATGAAGACATAGGCACACATATGTTTACTGCGGCATTGTTAACAATAGCAAAGTCTTGGAACCAACCCAAATGCCCATCAATGACAGACTAGATAAAGAAAATGTGGCACACATACACCATGGAATACTATGCAGCCATAAGAAATTAGGAGTTCATGTCCTTTGCAGAGACCTGGATAAAGCTGGAAACCAGCATTCTCAGCAAACCAACACAGGAACAGAAAAGCAACCACCACATGTTCTCACTCATAAGTGGGAGTTGAACAATGAGAACCCATGGACACAAGGGAGGGGAACATCACACACCTGGGTCTGTCAGGTGCTGGGGGAGATGGGAAAGGAATAGCATTAGGAGAAATATCTAATGTAGATGACAAGCTGACGGGTGCAGCAAACCACCATGGCACATGCATACCTATGTAATAAACCTGCACGTTCTGTACATGTATCCCAGAACTTAAAGTATTAAAAAAAAAAAAAAAAAAAAACTGAAAACCAGTAAGTTGAGCATTCATAACTTCAAACACAGGAAAACAGTCAAGAGCAGTAATCAGCAAAATAGACAATGACAACAAATTAACAAAATATAAGCTAGTTCTTGGAAAAATTAATAAAACAAGCAAACTTTTAACTGGATACTTACTGGGATTCACTCGGAGTGGTTGGCAAAATATTAAGGGAAATATTAAGGAAAGTTATAAGATACAGTCTCAGACCTTTTGGAAGGCCGAATAATGGAACAGGCTGAAGGCAGCCAGTTCCTAACTTAGAGCATTAGGTCATAGGGTAAAGATTAGGGATAATAGAAGCCTCTGAAAGCAGCTAACACCCTCCCTAGCCTACTCGTTCACTGTACTCTGTGTTGAGTGTATTTATTCATCCATCGCGGAGTCAGGGTTTGCAGGACAGACCCCCCGCAGGTAGTGATTAACTCACGTGGTGACCCTGACATGATCATCGTCACAGCTACTAATGGAGGTTAGTACAGCACCAATTATTACTCTAAAAATTGATAAATAAGCATTTATCCTACTTTTCCAATTTGAACCATGTATCAGAGTAATTAAATAGACCTAATGAATGGAGTAAAGAAATTCTACAAAAAAGAATTCAAATTTAAAAATACAGAAAGAATGAAAGAATTAAGAGAATAACCATGTTGTACCCCATAATAAAGTAACTGATTCAGGAAATAAATAAATGGTAAAACCAGAATAAGTTTCCTGGACACAGTATCAGCCGACATTCACTAAATCCATTAAAAGTGAGGCAACCCCACCTTACATATCCACTGATGTGATGCAACGGAATACACATGGCATCACTGAAGTCTTTCTGCAGCACTCCCCACATGGATTGAAAAAAAAAAAAAAAAACTAAATCTAACTGAGCCTATAGATCAAACTCTGACTACCAAAATACAAATGTGAGGTTTAAAATACAAGACACTACAAGAAAACCATCAACAAAACCCAGAATGTGAACAAATGATCCAGTTTCCTCAACAAGTTAATAGCAAGGAGAAAAAAGGTGAGGTGGGGTCTTGCAGATCAGCAGTTGAAAAATGATGGCCTGTGGGCCAAAGTATACCTGTTTTTGTATGCCCCTCATACTAAGAAAGGTTTTACATTTTTAAAGGTTTTTTAAAAAAAAAAAAAAAAAAGAATATGCAACAGAGACCTAACATAGCATACAAGCCCTAAAATATTTACTACCTAACATTTTACAGAAAAAAAATGTATCAACCCTTGTTCTAGATTATAAAACATTTAGAAAGCTTGAGATAGAGCAACCAAATAGGAGTAGAACTTGTTTAAATACTAATTAGAAAAACTGCACTATACACATTCACTCAACTGAGAACATTTTATTTTGGAGTAGTTATTAGATGATATTAACCAATTATTAATTTTGTAATATCCTAGTTCTGTACAGAAGTGATTTTTTTTATTTCTATTTTTTATATAGACAGGATCTGCTCTGTCACCCAGGCTGGAGTGCTGGGGCACAATCATATCTCACTATAGCCTTGAACTCTCGGCTCCAGCAACCCTCCCACCTCAGGCTCCCGAGTAGCTAGGACCACAGACGTGTGCCACCATGCCTGTTTGTTGTTGTTGTTGTTGTTGTTGTTTTGTAGAGACAGGGTCTTTCTGGCCAGGTGCATAATCCCAGCACTTTGGGAGGCCAAGGCGGGCAGAACCCCATGTTGGGGTTAGTAAAAACACAAAAATTAGCCAGGCATCGTGGTGCATCCCTATAATCCCAGCTACTTGGGAGGCTAAGGCACAAGAATCTCTTGAACCCAGGAGGTGGAGAGTGCAGTGAGCCGAGATCATGCCACTGCACTCCAGTCTAGGCAACAAAGTGAGACTCCATCTCAAAAAAAAAAAAAGAGAGAGAGAGAGAGCGTTTTTCTATGTTGCCCAGGTTGTCCTCCAATTCCTGGCCTCAAGTGATCCTCCCACCTCCACCTCCCAGAGAGCTAGAATTACAGGCATGAGCCACCTCACCCACCCTTCAAGATATTTTTTAAAGAAGAAGATTAGGCCAAAAAAGAGTGACACAATAAGGATAGTTGTTAAAGTTGAGTAATGGGTGCTTGGAAGTTTTTTACACTCTCTTATGTATGCTTGGAAATTTTCAAATCAAAAGTTAATAAAAAGACAAACCTCAACCAGGCACAGTGACTCACACCTGTAATCCCAGCACTTTGGGAGGCCGAGGTGGGCAGACCACCTGAGGTTGGGAGTTTGAGACCAGCCTGACCACCATAGAGAAACCATCTCTACTACAAATATAAAATTGTAAACCATCTCTACTACAAATACAAAATTAGCCAGGCATGGTGGCTCATGCCTATAATCCCAGCTATTCAGGAGGCTGAGGCAGAATCACTTGAACCTAGGAGCTGGAGGTTGTGGTAAGCCAAGATCACGCCATTGCACTTCAGCCTGGGCAACAAGAGTGAAACTCCATCTCAAAAAAAAAGGACAAATCTCTAACAAGACAGATCAAGGATACAAATATATAAAATACAGAATGAAAAAAGTAACCATAGCTATAACTGAAATAAAAAATACAACTATGAACAACTATATATTAATAAATGGAACACCTATATAAAATAACTTTTTAAAACATTTTTGAGGCAGAGTCTCACTTTGTCACTTCAGGCTGGAATGCAGTAGCATGATCAGAGCTTACCTACTGCAGCCTCAACCTCTTGGGCTCAAGTAAGTGATCCTCCCACCTCAGCCTTGTGGGTAGCTGGGACTACAGGCACACACCACTATGCCCAACTACTTATTTGTAGAGATGGGCTTTCGCCATATTGCCCAAGCTGGTCTTGAACTCCTGGGCTCAAGTGATCCTCGCCTTGGTCTCCCAAAGTGCTGGGATTACAGGCATGAGCCACCACACACGGCCTTAAACAAATTTTTTAAAAGACAAAAATGCTAGCAACTAGTAAGTGAAAAACTTGAGAATGTGAGATCAATTATCATTACAGAAATTAAAACAGCAATTAGAATCCTGATTGTCAATAAAAGGCACCTGGCCCAAATGGTTTTACCAACGTTTCATGAAACAGATACCTACCTTATACAGACTGCTTCAGGGGCAAAAAGAGAGAGAGAAAGAGATAAAGAAAACTGCTCATTTAAAAGGGCTAGGCCAGGCATGACAGCTCACACCTGTAATCCCAGCACTTTGCAAGGCAGAGGCAGGAGGATTGCTTGAGTCTAGCAGTTCAAGACCAGCCTGGGCAATATAGTGAGACCTCGTCTGTACACAAAAAATAAACTTAAAAAATTAGCTCATCAGGGTGGCACACGCCTATAGTCCCCACTACTGGGAGGTTGAAGTGGGAGGATTGCTTGAGCACAGGAGGTAGAGGCTGCAGTGAGCCAAGATCATGCCACTGTCTAGCCTGGGTGATGGAGTGAGATTCTGTATCAAAAAAATAAATAAAAGGGCTAAAACAATGTGAAGTCCTAAATCAGATAAAGACAACATAGGGACATTGGTCTCCCTGCAGTCAACAATCCACATATAAATTTTTACTCCCCCAAAACTTAACTCCTAATCGTCCACTGTTGACCAAAAGCCTTACCAATACAATAAGCTGATTAGTACTTATTGTATATATTATATACTGTATTCTTACAATAATATAAGCTAGAGAAAACAAAATGCTATTAAGAATATCATAAGGAAGAGAAAATATATTTACTATTAAGTAGAAGTGGATCATCATAAACATCTTCATCTTCATTTTCTTCACATTGGGTAGGCTGAAGAGGAGGGGTTGACCTTGCTGTCTCAGGAATTTCAAGGGTAAAAGAGATAGAAGGGGATGCACAAGAGGCAGGCACACTGAATGTAACTTTATGGAAATACATCATAATTTCTGCCCAACTTTTTGCTTTTTCATTTCTCCAAAAACATTTTTATACAGTACTAATCTTTATTCCACCATTTGCTTTAGATTCAGTGCCAGTAATCGAAGGGTCCATGTCACAAAAGAAGTCAAAAGCAGTCTTGATAATCAAAAACCTTCTGCCAGATTGTCTACTGTCAATTTGTTTTCTGGCACCACTGCATTTTTTTTTTTTTTTTGAGATAGAGTCTCATTCTGTTATCCCAGCCAGAGTGCAGTGGTAGGTACTATCATGGCTCACTGCATCCCAGGATCAATTGATCCTCCCCACCTCAACCCTCCAAGTAGCTGGGACTACAGATATGCACATCCATATCCAGCTAGTTTTTCTGTTTTTTTTTTTGTTTTGTTTTTGTAGAAACAGGGTTTCACCATGTTACCCAGGCTTGTCCTGAACTCCTGGGCTCAAGCAATCCATCCAACTTGGCCTCCCAAAGTGCTGGGCTTACAGGCATGAGCCACTGCATTCAGCCCCCCGCACTGTTTCTTCTAAGTCTCCTTCCTCATTGTCTAGCACCAGTTCTGAAGCACTCATCTTTATCAAGCTGTATTCTGTTAATTCCTCTGGTGTGATGTCTACTGGCTCTTGAATTTCTCCAAGATCCTTATCCTGAAACTCTCTAAACTCAAACTTTTTTGTCATATCCACAATCTCTTTCATGATTTCCTTGATTGGCTCTCCTGCAAATCCTGTGAGGTTATGCACAATAACTGGGTGTAGTTTTCTCCATCAATAATTTATTGTTTCAAGCCTGATAGCTTTTAAGGCTTTAATGACTGCATCTTCAATGGTGTGATCCTTCCAAACTTTCATGATGTTCTCTCTACTGGAGTTCTCTTCCACAGCACTGACAAAGCTATCCATACAGTACCACGTATAATGAGCCTTAAACATCTTTATGACACCCTGAATTTAGAGGCTGAATTAGAGACATTGTGTCTGGGGAAAAGTAGACCACTTCGATGTCTTTAGTGTCAAACTCAGGGGGTTCTGGGTGTCCAGGGCGGTAGTCTGATATCAAAAGAATCTTTAAAAGCGATTGCTTGCTGGCAAGGTACTTCCTGACTTCAGGGACAAAACATCAATGAAATTAATTCAGAAAGATTCCTGTTGTCCAGGCCTTCTTGTACAACCAAAAGGCTAATACTTACCTTTTGCCTTCAAAGCTGGGGGTTAGACGATTCACAAACAAGGAACCCAATTGCATTTGCATAAAACAGTAGAATTAGCCTATCCCTTCCTGCTTTAAATCCTGGTGCTCACTTCTCTTCCTTACTAATAAATGTCCTTTGTGGCATTTTTTCCAAACCAAGTTACTTTCATTGCAGTAAAAACCTGTTCAGGGCTGTTCTATGGTGTAGCCATTCTTTTATTCTTTTGCTTTCTTAATAAACTTGCATTCATTAAAAACAGCCATTCAGGAAGATATATTTAATACTTTCTCCTCAATGATTTTCTTAATGGTGTGTGAAACTCATCTGCTGCCTCTTGCTTGGTCAGCAGAGGCTCTTTCTTCGGTTTGCTTGACATTTTTCAAGCCAGACCTCTTCCTAAAATTATCAAGCTATCCTTTGCTGGCATTAAATTACCCAGTTTTATATTCTTCTCCTTCCTTTTGCTTTAAGCTGTTATAGAATGACTTTACCTTTTCTTGAATAGTATTAGTCTATACTTATGTCTTTCTCATAGCAATTCTGCCCCCACATAAAAGCTAAATTTTCAGCACAAGATAAAAAGGTATTTTGCAAAAAGTGCAGTTTTCACACCTGCTGGCATAGTTGTAGCAATGGCTTCATGAATGTCCTTTTCTTTTTTCACAGTGGTCTTTATACTCGATTTATTTGTCTTGAAATGGCAGGTAATCACAGCTGCAAATCTCAATCAATAGTACATATCAAGCATTTCAGCTTTTTCTGTAATATCATTACTTTTCTCTGCTTCTTGGGAGCACTCCCAACAACATTAGTGGTACTTTGTATGGATCTCACGGTGTTCAACTCAGACTTTTTACTTCATAGGGGTCAGTGTCCTAATCTCTGCACTGTTCAAGGATCAATTTCATCTACAATTGTTTATTTCAGAATAGATGTACCTAGTATTATACCTCATCTCAGAAGGGCACGTTTTCTCGTATAACAACACTTCAGAGATACTCTAAGCATTGTGTGTGTGTGTGTGTGTGTGTGTATAGTTTTTTTTTTAATCACATGTATACACTGAAGAGCATGCTATATACACCATCCGGCACCTTCCAAAAGATTTTTCCTGGAAAAGGGATACATAATCATTATTTTATTCAAGACAGTTCTACAGTGTCTAAGATCACTTTCTCTAATTACAGACTAACTGGAAAACACTAAAACATATGTAAAAACAGCTTCACTCATAAACCCAACCACTCAGATAACATTTATGTGTATTTCCTACCTTCTCTGCATAAAAGAAATACATGGTACAGGTTAGATGGTATACAGATCAGATGGTATACTATAACTTCTTAATAACACATAACACTAAATGTTATGATTTCATAAGCAGATGACCTCACAAATCTAGTTCAACCTGCTCCTAGTAGATGGCTGTCCTACCTTAGAAACCTGTACTGACCCAGTTCCCCAGAGGCAGGCAAGAATCCATGGACAAAAGTTAATCATATGGCTGTGTTCAGTGGCTCATACCTGTAATCCTAGCACTTTGGGAGGTCAAGGTGGGTGGATCACTTGAGGTCAGGAGTTCGAGACCAGCCTGGCCAACATGGTGAAACCCCCATCTCTAGTAAAAGTATAAAAAAATCAGCCGGGCATGATGGTAACCACTTGTAGTCCCAGCTATTCTAGAAGCTGAAGCATGATAATCGCTTGAATCCAGGAGGTGGAGGTTGCAGTGAGCTGAGACCGCATCACTGCACTCCAGCCTGGGCAACAGAGTGAGACTCCATCTCGAAAAAATTAAATAAAATAAAAATCATATGAAGCTTACATTTCTTTCATACTAAACCTGTTTGTCTAGCTTGGAATACCTTACAGATGACAGAAAGCAAATAATAATTAGGTTTCCCTCTGTTAAGGATCCCATTTCTCCCACACTCCAACGGTTCAAACATCTCACCATCACAAAGCACAATTCTTAGTAAATATCAACTACTATTTAAGCTCAATAATATTTAAACTGAGAATCAACAAGAAAGCAATGCCACTACTAGGGAAGAAATCTAACTTCAATACAGTCACAAATAATGGTTACGCTAGAGCAAAATGAAGTTACCAAATTCCTTGTGCATTCTTCTCTGTTGCTATCCTTGGGTATCAACTACCTTAAGATAAAGAGTTAAGAATGGTTGACGGTTCAAAACATCAGAGAAAACAGCATGCAGACGCTGTCAATGACAACTGTCTCAGATTTCTTTTCACCAAAAGCAAATCTGGTACTAATTTTAACGGAAAATTATCCTCTGCTACCTATTGCATCACAACAATTTCCAAAATGAAGGATAAGAAGTTTCTTTCGTGGGCAGAATCTTCTGAATTTAAAATGTCAATTGAATTTACCAACTTGAACCTTTCGTAATATTTCAGGGTTTGTTTGTTTTTCCTTTTTTTGTCATCAGGTCCCCTCAAGAATATTCTGGGGATGTTGAGACGGGTACCACTTTGCTTTGTGATTTCTATCCAACAAATCGTTATGACTGTTTTATTCAACAATACTGAGGGAAAAGTTTCAGCTGCAAGCTGAAGGGGTGGTGGGGGTGGAATGAAGGAACGCGCTGGAGGTGTGCGGATTCCGCCTAAAATTGCGCTTGCGGACTGGACCTTGAACCCTCCTCCGCCAGCAGACTCGACTGCCTCCGTACGGTCTCAATCGGAGACGATACACAGATTTCACTTTTGAAAAGCACTGACGATGAAGGACTCGTTTTGAGAAATGCATAAGAAGGTAGCTCAGAAGATGAAGCCTCGGGAAAGGAGGCAATCAACCCCACCCCACCCGCCTTTGCTTCCGGGCCCGACGCTCAGCCGAGCTCCCCGAGGCCGCTCCTCTGCAAAGCTCACTCTCCCCAGCTGCCCCCAGTCCCGCAGCTACGCGACCTCCACACGGTGAAGCAGCACGGGCCGGGCGTCAGCAGCTTCGGAGAAAAGCAGCAGCCCAGGCTCCGCGCTGTGGCGTTACCTGTTAAGAAGCAGGGAGGCGGCGCTGAGGCAGAGCAGCAGGAAGCAAAACAGCGGGTATTGGCGGCAGATCTCGCGCCCCACGTCCAGCCGCAGCCGCTGCTTCAGTTTCTCCCCCATCGTCCGCACCCAGCGCACCATTTCCGTCCGCGAGGCCGAGGCTGTCCTACTGGCTGAGGCCGAGGTCAAAGCGACCCCCCATCCACACCCCGCGTCCCCGCCCCGTGGGCACGGCGGCACACACACAGCAGCCTACCGGCAGTTCGTCGCGGCAGACTGCGATCGCGTCAGGCAGGGCGCAGCCTCACGCCCCCTGCCGCGCGTGCGCGGCCGCCGTACCCCGCCGCCGACCAGAGGAACGGCCGTAAAATGTGACCGAGGTCGTCACTCAGCGCAAGGTTCCTAGCGTCCCGCTGCTCCGCCCTTCAGGCCGGAGTAGCGCGCAGTGTTGCGTGGAAACTGACTCCACTGGCGACCGGCCTTTTCCGGAAATCGAGGGAAAGCTCCAGCACCCGGTAACTGCCTGTTTTGCGGAGGAGAAGGAAGAAGGTTGTGGCGAGCCCGGAAGAAACCAGTCCCCCGCCGTAACCGCCGGGCGCCGTCTGAGGGGCAGCCAGAGCTCGTGGAGCCTGCTGGGAACTGTAGTTTTCGTGACACGAATCCGCAGAGGGATGGAGCGAGTGGTCGCGTTTCCCCGACGCCACCATGCTCCGCGCCTCACCTTACTTTCTGCTCCGGGTGGGGGCAGGTCCAAGCTTTGCGTGTTGCCTAAGGGAAAGGTGGATGGAAGGACGCTTTTGAGTCCGTATTTTAAAACGGGCGTATTGTGGACCGCGAGTGTGGCGAGTAAAACAGCCCTGGAATAAATACAACCCACCAAGCCGCCACCCCACCAACAGAATCTTTTGCGTGCTCACAGGCAAGGTAAAGCTCAGTTCACGCCGGTTCCGGGAGCCCAACCAAAATCCAAGTGCTTGGACAAAGCAGGTTGGCAGATTAGGTGAAATCCCTCTTACAGAGTCTCATGGGGTTTCCCTTTGCTAATTCATCACATTTCTAAATTTTTATTTCTGTATTCTCCGCTACAATGAGAGATGCAGAAAGACTATTACCGCTAAAAATTTATTTAGGTTGTGCAGTAAGCACGTTCATTTAACCTCCATGCATTCACCCCATGGTGTAGGTACAGTACATAGTTTCAGCTATTATACAGGTACTGAGACAGAGGAACTTAGGATCATAGAACTCACAAAGCCGGGATATGAATAGGTGCTAAGGCCAGTGACTGCCCCTGTCGTCTTTCCTAGGATCTTAACCCTTCAAAGGAAAGTCAGAAATGTTTTTTAATGGTGTATGAGATTTCATGAATATTTTCCCATATTATAAAAACATGTATCTTTAATGATGCATTATTTTCCTTTCTCAGAATGTACCACCCTTTGTTCCATTATTGCTATTCACTAAAGTTCATTGATATTATGACCATCCTTGATCATAAGTCTAATGCACATTTCTATTTCTTTAGGATGAACTTTAATACAATTACTGGGAAGAGTAAGAACATAAACATTCTTGATATAGTCAAACTGCTCTGTAGAATGGTGGCACCAATTCCACAGTGGTGTATAAAAGTATACAATTTCACTGATCCTCACGATTAGGTATTATTGTCTTAACATCACAAATACACTTTACCATTTGTGACTAAACCATTTAAAAGACCACAGTGTAACATTACTGGAAAGCTTAGCACTTTTTAAAACTGTTTTTAGGTACATATTAGGTAACTAAAACAGATTTTGGTACCTAATACTAATTTAGTAGAATACCTACTTTAGTAGAATCTGTTTATTCTAAAATATTCCAGATGTATGTTGAGTGGATCTACATGTATCAAGTGCCTATGGACTTGAGTGTGTTATGGTTTTGTAAATTATTTTTAAAACTCTAATTTCATGACAAATAATGTAAATTACCCTTTTAACTTGTCTGATAAATTATATTACCTTTTGTTGTTTAAAACTTTTGCTTCCTTAAAGACTTATTTTGAAATTACTCTCTTCACCAAGAGCCAGTATATTTTAAAGACAAAATGTCTTGAATTCTGTTCAAATCAGACAATCATTACAACATCCAATTAAAAGACTTCTTTACCGTCTGATTTCTTAGAGGCAACTGGAATAAATTAACTAGACAATAGACAATTTAAATTTCCAAATTGCTCTTCATGATTAGAAAAAAAAATGTAATACTTCTTCCATAAGGAAATTCTTTACGGCAGAAAATCTCCACACCTAAAGCAAGAAATGTAATTAAATTTCTGTCATACTGACCCCATCTGAAGAAATAAAATAACTTTTATTTCATTAAAGGTTCTTTCTTTAGCCTATGGTCTAGAATCCACCTTTACATCCACAGAGCTAGAAATTTTGTCCCCAAGCTTGTTAAGCTTTGAACTTTCAAGGGGTTATATGGAATATCCACAGTCAATCCTGGTTCTGAAACTAGCTTTATCTCCTACTAGCAACATGTTAGCAAGGTTAACTTGATCTATCTCACTCCTACCTCAACTCTAAAACAGAGCTATCTTATAAAACTGGGAGCCAGGGACAACTAAAATGAGTGGAAAGTTGGAAAGTGCCTGTTAAATATCTTTGTTTAATGCTTAATACAAAATTGTTTTTTCAAATTTTACAGCTTTATGAACATGACAATAATGAGCTAAACCAATCAGCTTTTATTTAGATACAACAACTTAAAATGAAAATGACATATTAAGATACCTGATTTCTAGGAAAACTGAGATCCAGAAAGGTTGAGATCCATGGAAACTACCTACCCTACAGTTCTACATCTGCAGTGTCCAGTACAAGTCAGTAAGCTCAATTGAGCTCATTGAGCACTTGCATGTGGCTTATTTCAAAGACTTAGGATGAAAACAGTATTAAATGTAAATTAAAATTAGTTTTAAAGCGATTACACATTGTTTTGGAAATCGTTGCCTACAAGTATTTAATGTAGCTAGAAACCTTGAAAATACATATGTACCCTGCATTATATTTCTACTAGTCAGTGCTGTTATAGACTGCTAGCCTTGGAGATTCAGTACAATGAAATATATAAATTGTTTATAAATGCTACAAACGTCACACGTGCCAGGTGTACATGGACAAACTATAGAAAGTTTAAAGTTTGATAATGCATTTGTTTAAAGGGCTCAGACATTAAATTGCAATCCAGTAGTATGTCCATTATTTTAATGAATATATTTATTGAATAGCAAATAAGTGTAAGGCACTGTCCTAGATGTGGTGGCGGTACAATTAATTTAGATGCATTTTTTTTTCTGACCTCCAAAGGCTTACAATCTAGTGAAACAAGTCACATAAAATGTTATAAAGGGCAGCAGATTTATACATAAAGGCTGTTATCGTTTGTTTTTAATGACAGGGAAATTTTTAACTATGAGGATCTGGAAAGGCCTGTGGGAAATAATGTGAGCAAAGAATACGACTTATCTCTGCTTTCACTTGTAATTTTCAGAAATCATGCAATACTAGGCAAAGTATCCAAAATGATTCCACTTAATTTAACCTGATTCTCCCGACCACATCAGCAAAATGTTTTTTATGTTCATACAAGAATTTTGCAAAGTAATGCTGAATACCTGAATTGCAGAAATTAGGCCTAAACTCTGATGACCCTGAATGTAAACCACATTTTAACATGTTGAGGGTCATTACTGCTATGGCACAAGTATATCGAGAAGAGGATGGATATACTACCCCTGGGAGCCATTTCATTCCCTCCCTCACAGATGGCTCCTGTCACATGACACATTTTCAAAGCTGTTTTTTCCCTTGATCAAGGTTTATTTCACCTTTTGTGGCAACCCTAATGTTATTTTCACAGCCTTAATTTTACATTTCATAACACGCTCTCCTCCCCACAACCTATGTATCAACCTGTTGATAAAAACCTGTTAAAGAGGCCATTAAACTGCCTTCTTCAAAAAATGTTCAGGTTCACTTCCTTGGTTTTCAAAATAGGAACTTATTACAATAGAAAATATGTAATTCAAGGAAGAACGTTAAATAATTATTATGAGTGGACGGACTGAGATGTTTAAAATGCAGTTATTATTTGCACATTTAACCCTCTTTTATTTTTATGGCCATGAGAGAAAAACCTCCACTGGAGGAAGATACAAAGAACAAACAATGTTATACAGCCAATGGCTCAACTACAGATACTCCCTGGGTAAATGCCATGTTTTGATCATAAAATTCTGGATGGTTTCATTATCTTAGTACCAAAAAAATTAAGCACTTCATATTTGTCATCTTTTTTCTAAATTAGGATGAAATAGCCATCCTTTTAAGACTCACTTTTGGAGAAGCAGGAAGCTAGCCATAATTTCAGAAAATGTAAATTAATAACTGCTTGGAAACTGAAAATATACTCACCTGTTGGTGAATATTAAAGATTGGAGAAGGCACTTTACAATCCACCACCACCATTCTCTTGTAGGCCAATGCTTTTGTTTACTTTTTAAATTACTCCTTAAATAAGTAAAACACTCCATCTTATTTCTCAACTACAGATAGTGGTTTACTTTCATTTAAAAAAGGTAACTCTTTCATTTCAAATGTTTAAGTAGATTTCAACTAACTTCAGAAAATATTTTGGAAAAACTTTGCATTCATTCTTACCTCTCACAAGCTATTTCTCAAAACATAAAAATTAAAGCTCTTTGAAGTTGTCCTAGAAACCATCATGCAAATTGGAACTGTGAGAATCATTAATATAGGTACTTCAGCTCGTATTCTTCTAGTAAGGGTTATTACCACCAAATAATTAAAATCAATTTTTATCTTGACTAAAAATAAACTTTTCCTCTTGGCAAGCTGACTCCAGAAAATAAACTCAATATAATATATCTAAGTTTAAATCTTGAATCATAATTTTGAAAATTTTATTGAAAAATTTTTATTGGTAAGTTTCCCCTACATATTCAGACAGGTACCATTTGAATTTTGGTTTCTTTAACTCACATGAACACAAGATTCTAAAACAGTCTAAATTTTTAGCATTATGGCCTATACGCTTCAATTTTGTGAAACAATTTAAGATGTATCCTTAAGTACTCAAGACAATGAAGAACTCTGCTGTCCCCAGATGTTCAGAGAACAGTTCTATAGCTTCTATTTTTAGTTAAAAAAAAAAACATATTTTAAAACATCAATTTTCAGATCTTTATTTCCTGTGGCTAAAAAGAAAACTTTAAGAATACTCACAGAAACACTGATAGCAGAACTAGAGCAATTTTTGTGGGGCACTTAAGTAGCTTCAGAGTTAAGACACGTATGACCATTATCCCTATGTAAACAGTCCCTTGCAAGTACTGAGTTTTCAAATATTAACACGATTATTTTTAAATTGGTTTAAACCTCTGCCAAATTCCATCGTATTTTCTACCATGTAAAGCAACATATGAAACTATCCTTTACCATCATGGAGGAAAGAAGATTGTAATTACCGCATACACACTGCCAAAAAATAAACTGTAAGGGTAGCAGTAATTTAAATGATTCTGAAGGTTCCTGCTATTGCAAAGCATAGAAGTAGCAGATTTTCGAATGGTGTCAGATGTTTTAAAACTGTGGCTTTCCGCCGGGCGCAGTGGCTCACGCCTATAATCGCAGCACTTTGGGAGGCCAAGGCAGGTGGATCAAGAGGTCAAGAGATCAAGACCATCCTGGTCAACAAAGTGAAACCCCGTCTCTACTAAAAATACAAAAATTAGCTGGGCATGGTGGTGTGCGCCTGTAGTCCCAGCTACTCAGGAGGCTGAGAGGCAGGAGAATTGCTTGAACCCAGAAGGTGGAGGTTGCGGTGAGCCAAGATCGTGCCATTGCACTCCAGTCTAGGTAACAACAGCGAAACTGTCTCAAAAACAAAAACAAAAAAAAAGCTGTGGCTTTCAGCCTAGGCAACATGGTGAAACCTCTACAAAAAAAAAAAAAAAAATTAGGGGCCAGGCACAGTGACACATGTCTGTAATCCAGCACTTTGGGAGGCTAAGAGAGGCAGATCAATCGAGGTCAGGAGTTTGAGACCAGCCTGGGCAACATGGTAAAACCCCGTCTCTACTAAAAATATAAAAACCAGCCAGGTGTGGTGGCGCATGCCTATAGTCCCAGCTACTCAGGAGGCTGATGCAGGGGAATCACTTGAACTCAGGAGGCGGAGGTTGCAGTGAGCTGAGATCATGCCACTATATTCCAGCCGGGATGACAGAGCAAGACTGTCTCAAAAATAAATAAATAAATAAATAAAAATTAGCCGAGCGTGGTAGAACACACCTGTGGTCTCAGGCTGAGGTGGGAGAATCCCTTGAGCCCCAGAAGTTCAGGCTGCAGTGAGCCAAGATGGCTCCACTTCAACCCAGCCTGGGTGACAGAGCCAAGACCTGTCTCAAAAAAAATGAACAATAAAACTAAACTTTTGCTCCTCAAGTTACCTTTAAACAGAGGTTGATAAACTTTTTGTATCACAAACCTATAGCACTTATTAATAAAAGAAAGCTGGGTGCAGTGGCACATGCCTGTGATCCCAGCACATTGGGAGGCCGAAGCTGGCAGATCACCTGAGGCCAGGAGTTTTGGGACCAACCTGGCCAACATGGCAAAACCCTGTCTCTACTTAAAAATACAAAAATTAGTTGGGTATGGTGGCACATGCCTGTAACTGGAAGCTGAGGCTGGAGAAACCCTTGAACCCGGGAGGCAAAGGTTGCAGTCAGCAGAGATCGCACCACTGCACTCCGGCCTGGGTGACAAAGCAAGACTCCATTTCAAAAAAACGAAAGAAAAATCAGCTAATAGCCTTATTTGTCCCCAGAAGGCAAAGTGAAGACTTTTATCTTGATGTTCTCCAATCTGTACTTGTTCCTCAGGGATACAATGTTGGATTTTTTTTTTTTTTTTTTGAGATGGAGTCTTGTTGCTCTGTCACCCAGGCTTGATTGCAATAGTAGCACAATCTCAGCTTACTGAAACCTGTCTCCCAGGTTCAAGCAATTCTCCTGTCAGCCTCCCGAGTAGCTGGGACTACAGTCACATGTCACTAATTTTTGAATTTTTAGTAAAGATGGTCAGCCTGGTCTCGAACTCCTAACCTCAGGTGATCCACCCACCTCAGCCTCCCAAAGTACTGGAATTATAAGCATGAGCCACTGCACCTGGCTGATGTTTGTGGTTTTAATGAGCCTATAGTAAGATAATTTTAACATATTTTGGTTGAAGAAAATGGGCCAGAATTCAAGACATGAGAAACTGTGAGATGAGCCAAAGAAACATAAGGCAGGCAGTTTCTTTAGAGACATTATTAATGGAAGATAACACTAGAAGGATTAACAGGGGCCAAACCATAAAACTTTAAATAAATTACATATGTGGCTTTCATTTCTATTCGACAATACTGTTGTAGACTCTGGAGCTAGATATAGAGAACCATTAAAATTAAATGTGCCATTTAAAACTTTAACTTATTTATAAGGAGTTATGCCAGATCTGAACTTCCTAAAGGACTAATAGAACTTGGATAGAGGGGACATTTCAGGCCTCTTCAAGTAAATTATCAAAATGTGACTGGATGTGATATGAGAAATTAATGAGACAATTGCTGATGGAGAGTAGCACTTGAATGTGTACAGCAGACAGCTGAAATGCAGAACTGTACTTAACAGAGATCAAGGAAGCCCTGACACTAAAACAGGAGTCCACACAGATGTGATTCGGTGCTGTAATGTAGATGTGATCAAGGAAACAACAGGTAAGGATGGAAGATGAGACAACCTGGCAAAGTGCCGAGATTTTTAAAGAAGGTTAAGTAAATGTAGTAAATGCCATGGAGGTTACACATCTTTAAAATACAGAAATTTCATATGGGGACACTGGTATCCCGTGAAGAACTCTTAAAAAGAGAGGGGAGGCCAGGCGCAGTGGCTCACGCCTGTAATCCCCGAACTTTGGGAGGCCACCTGAAGTGGGAGTTCAAGACCAGCCTGGCCAATGTGGCGAAACCCAGACTCTATTTAAAATACAAAAAATTAGCCAGGCATGGTGGCGGTGCCTATAATCCCAGCTACTTGGGAGACTGAGATGGGAGAATCACCTGAACCCAGGAGGCGTAGATTGCAGTGAGCAGAGATTGCACTACTGCACTGCAGCCTGGGGGCAACAGAGCAAGACTGTCTTGAAAAAAAAAAATCGGGGGCGGGGAGGAAAACCGACTTAAAAGAGGTATCATTCCAAAACCACCAAGCTCACTTTTAGAAAAGGTGCAATAAAGTAGTTTATTGATAATTAAATATTTGGGCTTTCAGTCTAAGACACTTGGGGAGTCACTGGTACTCACACCACCAATGCTATTTTGGGCAATATGGTGGTCCTCTAATTGTTAGATAACAATTATTAACATAAGTAAGATTTAGAAGATTGGTTTAGCAGCTACACTGTCTTGTATTTCCTTATCAGGTTCATTCATCGACTAGCATTGAGAATTTTGACTGGAATTTCAAACTAAGAAACAGAATAACTGAACACTTATTCCAAAACTTTTTAAAATGTAGTTACCACCACAAAAGTAGATCCATCTATTTGGTTCTGGTTAACTCCCAACTTGTGCATTAACATGGTAATTTAGGGAATTTGGGAATAACTTGGAATAATGCTTTGTGGACTAATGACAGCTTGATAGTTTCCTTCCTCAGAATGTAAGGGCTTCAGTGATAGCTTCAACTTTAATAGTCACATTACCCTGTTTTTCCCTCAAAGAGCTATCACAAAAATAATGTACTGAAATGTTCATACATTTAAGGTATTACAGGGTGAATTAAGTCTACCTTTTAAAGTAACATTTATTCTTTTGTTCAAATAAACCTCCATATAAAAGCATGAATGAAGGCAAAAAGGTCCTCTAGGCAGAATTAAAAAAAAAAAAAAAAAAAACAGGATCCTATGGATCCTATTCATAGGATATGTTGACAGCTGGAAAAATTTATTATCTTTTTACAGGGAAACTCCGGCTCAGAGAGGTTAAATGTTTGTACGTAACTGCTTCCATTAAATGCCCCAATGACTAATAGATTTTCAGTTTCTCATCTGAACTCCGGAAAAAAGAGCAATTATCTAAGTTGTTGAAATAAGAAAACTGTATTAATGCACATAGAGCATTTTATTTCAGCAACCCCTTTCTTACTATGTGGAAAATGAATATACAAGCCAGATCATGCTTGTTAGAATGGGAAAGCCAAGGCCAAGGACAGTGGCTCACGCCTGTAATCCCAGCCCTTTGGGAGGACGAGGCAGGCAGATCGCCTGAGGTTGGGAGTTCGAGACCAGCCTGACCAACATGGAAAAACCCCGTCTAAACTAAAAAATACAAAAA
This sequence comes from Callithrix jacchus, assembly GCF_049354715.1. NCBI lineage: Eukaryota > Metazoa > Chordata > Mammalia > Primates > Cebidae > Callithrix > Callithrix jacchus. The sequence continues at coordinate 91,312,420 of NC_133505.1, forward strand.
ATTAGCCAGTCATGGTGTTGCATGCATGTAACTTCAGCTATTAGGGAGGCTGAGGCAGGGTAATCACTTAAACCCAGGAGGTGGAGGTTGCAACGAGCAAAGATCGAGCCATTGCACTAAAGCCTGGGCAACAAGAGGGAAACTCCATCTCAAAAAAAGAGAAAGCCATATGAATAAGACACTAGTGTGAAAAATTAAGAGCGTTTTATGTCCTCAAATTTTAATTTAAAGATCTAGGTCTACTACTTGACTAAGATGATTTATTTCCCTCTTTAGTTTCCTACGTATATATTTATATATGTATGTACATACATTTGTATGTGTGGCTGACCAGATACTATTATCATTAAAAACTTAGCCAAGATTGTTGGTACCAGACACCTTGAAAGTCAGTTTCTTCCTTGGTTATCAGTCAATACTTAATACCACAAAACCTAATTAAGAACTGTTTTGATATCTTGATGAGGTAAGAACACCCAGAGTGACTCAAGAAGTTTGACTTGCCTTTATGTAGAAAATTAGACAACCTAATCACCAGAGTTGATAGAAGTATAGAATATATTCCACAAGTAAATTCACGTGGACTCTCATCAAAATCTGGAAGGTAGGTTTGAGATACCTGCCAAAATAATTAAGTTTCATTACCTGCCAATAATTTTACCTTGTTAAAACAAGACACAAAGGCAAACTGTTAAATGTAATGGGGAAAAATAAATTCTCAATGGTTTATTTTTAAATGTTCAGAAACTAAATGTTGAAACATTTTCTGAACCTGTTTCCAAAAAGGCCTTTCAGGCCAGGCACAGTGGCTCACATCTGTAACCCTAACACAATGGGAGGCAACGTGGGAGAATCACTTGAGCCTAGTTCCAAGACCAGCCTAGTCAACATAGGGAGACCTTATCTCTCCAAAAAAAATTTTAAAAAACTGGCCGAGAGCTATGGTTCATGCCTGTAATCCCAACAGTTTGGGAGGCTGAGGTGGGAAGATCACCTGAGGTCAGAAATTCAAGACCAGCCTGGCCAACATGGAGAAACCCTGTCTCTACCAAAAATACAAAAATTAGCTGGGCATGGTGGTGGGTGCCTATAATCCCAGCTACTCGGGAGGCTGAGTTGGGAGAATCGCTTGAATCCAGGAGGTGGTGGCTGCAGTGAGCCAAGATCACGCCATTGCACTTCAGCCTGGGCGACAAGAGCCAAAACTCCATCTCAAAAAAAAAAAAAAAGCCAGGTGTGGTGGCACATGTTGATGGTCCCACCTACTTAGGAGGCTGAGGTGGGAGGATCGCTTGAGCTGGGGAGGTTAAGGCTGCAGTGAGCCATGATTGCACCACTGCACTCCAGCCTGGGTGACAGAACCTATCTCAAAAGCAAATAACAAAACAAAACAAAACAAAAAAAGGCCTTCCAAAATAAACTTTTTCCAATTAATGTCACTAAATTTGCATCCTTAGTCACAAAATATCCTCTACATACCCATTCTCTTTCCAAGTAAAACTTACTTTTCCAAGACAATATATTTTAAATAAGCAGGGATACGGATATGGTAATACAGATTTATCTTAATTCAGGATGTGCACCATGCTACTGTGTTTTACTATCAGTTCTATTTTAAAACTAGCACCTTTTATACTAAATTGCACAATTTAGATACAAAAGATAAATTCATATTTCTTTATACAAAAGATGAAGAAATGAAGCTCAGTGCTACAAACTGCAGGAGCCATTTTCCACAGGAGAAATGAATGGATAGGAAAAGCAAGATCTCTTAGTTTGCAGGATTGAAAGGGCTGAGACTTGACAGTTGTAAAATTGCTTTTAGGGTCTACCTCTCTAAAAGTGAGTAACATAGCAGGGGTCAGAACTCCGGCAATTGAGAATTCTTCTGACACTGGAGAGGGTACCCTACTTGCCTCACTGCTCTCAGAAAAGCTAAAAATAAAAGGCTGTTAGTCCTCATTTTCTCACTCACATCAGAACTTGCCATAAGCCTTCTCAGTAGACAAGTCCAGGCAACACCACTTTTCCTAATACCCTTTTTTGATAAATATTAATCACCAAATATCTGAGAAAATCAGAAGCACAAAGAGAAAACTGATGTGAACTAATACTTCAATGCACCATAAAAGAAACTGAAAACTTTTTAAATTTCTGTAAGAGTGAGCAAGACAGTGCATATATAAAATAAACAGCTGTGATGGATGAGGATGGGTAAGCACATTATATATGTTGTTTTGCCTCTCTTCAGTCTACAGGCAAGTATAAGGTAATCAATTGTAAAATGTAATAATCCTGACAATAAGGAAGAATACCTGAAAATGAAGGAAAACTACTCAGTGTACTATTTCCTTATGAAGTCAGAGATTCTGAAATTCATCTAAATAGAGGGTCAAGTGTATTTCAAGTAATAAATGTAACCAAGAGGCTGGGCACAATGTAATCCCAACACTTTGGGAGGCTAAGGCAGCAGGATTGCTTGAGCCCAGGAGTTTGAGGCTGCAGTGAGCTATGACAGTGCCACAGACTTCCACAGCCTGGGTAACACAGAAAGATCTTTCTTTTTGAGATGGCGTCTCACTGTTTCCCAGGCTGGAGTACAGTGGCGCAATCTCACTGCAACCTCCGCCTCCCAGGTTCAAGCATTTCTCCTGACTCAACCTTCAGTAGCTGGGACTACAGTCGCATGCCACCATGCCCATTTTTTTTTTTTGGTATTTTTAGTAGAAACGGGGTTTCACTATGTTGGCCAGGCTGGTCTTGAACTCCTGACCTCAGGTAATCTGTTCGCCTGGGCCTCCCAAAGTGCTGGGATTACAGGTGTGAGCCCCACACCTGGCCAACCCGCTCTTAAATCAATAAATTTTAAGAAAGAATTAAATAGAGGAGGTTATCTGGGAGTGGACTTCATGGACAGGTCTTTCCCTATTTTAAAAAAAGAACTATCAAGTTAAGATATCAACCAAGCATATGTAAACATTAAATACCACTTTTACTCATACTACTGATATTAGAAGATATATATAATGAAGTGAAATAATGCCTTAAATCCAGAGCCTCACTTTCCAGGTTATTGAATTTCAGCTACCTATCAATGGGGAGGTAAATAAAAGGCTACTCACATGGATGTAACCATTTCTCTAAATTATTTTTAGATAGAGTAAGCAATATACACTACCCCCAGAAATAGCTGTCAATACATCATTTTTATTATCTATGCTTCATGTTTTTTTCTCAAGTATCATTATTCTGTCATCTTCAAATTGCTATGCAAAAGAACCTTTTAAAAACTTTAGACTCGAAACCAACCAGACCCTCATTAGCAAAATTCCATCTTCAAGTACCCCCTCCTCACCTCATTAAGAAATTATAAACATGGGGCTTGTAAATTGATACTATCTTGTTCAGCAGCACAGATTAAACTATACATCAACACAAAGGAAAATTGATGCAATGGATTTTGTTAAGTTCACTGCTAAAGATAGATGACTTATGAGCACCCTTTTCCTCTTAATTTCAAATAAGGAAAACAGTCACTTCCACATAGGGTTGTTTTAACATATTAAAAAAGGTCTATAAATCATAAGGCCAACTGTTTCCTGAACTTAAGACAGTTTTATAATTCTTTAAAATGTCACATTAATAATTTAAATGTGGATCTCCATCTTAATTTACTTAAATCATTAGCACTTTGTGATCATTTTTAAAATCTTTCCATGCCATAAATTAAGTGGTTCAAAATATTTGATTGCCTTTTTCAAGTTCTCGTCACAATCTCATTTGGCAAATAAACTTCCACCAAACTGAACATCATTTTGAATATTTTTAAATGCCTGCCTACTCAGATTTCCCTGCCCTTCAAGGAGCTTCCATTCTAAAAAGAGGTAAAATAAATCATGAAGAAATTTACCATAAAATGTACTAAAAAGACTAATCAAAAGGTAGATACTAAGCAAAAATAAGGGAAAAAAAATTCCTAACTACAGAATCTGCTTGCTGTGCCCTTGTTGATCCTCTCCTAAATGCTAAATAAATCTCCAAGAAACCAAAGATAACTAGGATTTGTTGCCTGACAATTTTACAATAAAGGCTTTTCATCTTTTAATTCTATGTTTAACTGTACCTGAAGTTAGACAGGACACCAAAAGGGAATTGAACCTGTCTTAAATTTCTGCAAATTTAAGTGAATTTTTACTATTTCAAGGAAAAAAAGCAAAGGAGGTAGATATATGAACCAAATTTGCCAAAACTACACTGTATTATATATATACATGGCTCTAGAGTGAAAATGAAGTGTATTCTGGGCCAGGAACGGTGGCTCACGCCTGTAATCTCAGCACTTTGGGAGGCCAAGGCAGGTGGATCACGAGGTCAGGGGATGAGACAATCCTGGATGATGCAGTAAAACCCCAACTCTACTAAAAAATACAAAAAAGTTAACCAGGCAGGGTGGGGCATGCCTATAGATCCAGCCACTTGAAAGGCTGAAGCAGGACAGTAACTTGAACCCCAGAAGTGGAGGTCGCAGTGAGCCAAGAGCACACCATGCACTCCAGCCTGGGTAACAGAGCACAATTGTGTCTCAAAAAAACAAAGTGTCTTCTGCCAATTTTTATAGATGACCTTTGACGTTTATTTCTGGTTTTCCTCTAAATATATTCCAAACATTAAAAGTGAGAAATAAAATGTGTAAATATGCTTTTCTAATTTTTCATGACATGTTAAATAAACCTAAAGCAACTGTGGAGGCCTAATTCCTGAGTCTTCCAATTTAAGCAACCAATTAACATACTGACATATTAAAGATATTCTCTTAAAAACGTCTTAAGAGTTTAATATATATATGCACCTAGCTTTAGCAATTCTGTGTTTGAATGATGCAGTACTTATATTGCACAAATTCCATGTTTTTCAAATTTCAACTCATTTAAAGTTAACACCATTAAATGAGCCATAACATATATGTTGAAACTCTTCTTGTGTGTCATGGTGTTTCTATATTTACAAGACATAATGTTATCATATGGAATCTACAAAACAGACTTCTTATTGTCAGCAAGCCCTCGTCTTATTCTTTAATTCTTTAATCTTTGGCAACAACCTGTCCACACCAAATACCTTGCCCTTCTGCCCTGAAAACTCAAAAACTGCAGATCCAAATTGATGTAAGATGCCAACTCCCTTAGGCTTCCTAAAATCCTCTCCAAACAAGCTGAGTTTGTGTCACAACAATCTCCTTTTCAGAATAAAGGCGAAAGCCTAAAAAAGGCAAGAAATGACAATTCACAAATATTACATAACCTTTTTAACTCCCTTCTAGATTAGAACTTGTTGTGTCACTTTATAGACAAAGTAGAAAATTAGGCAATTAAGCTTACGGTATATTATTCTAAAATAATCTTACTCTGATCCCATTGTGTTAAAAACCCATTTTAGAAAGCTGTAACATTTGGGAGATGCTAGTTTCCAAAATGGTTTATTAGGACTTCTCCCACACTCAAAGTCTTATTCAGCCTTCCTTGACTGTTCTGAAATGTGGAAAGTCTGTTCTCAATAATCAATAGAAATCTTGTTAATCCAAACAGAAACTAAACCCTGCACTCAGTGACCTAAAAGGAGTCTTGTCCTGATGGAAGTGGCCAAAACTGCTCCTCCCCCAACCTCCCCAAAATCCTAGGCGTGTAAGCCAGAACCCACAAATATATTGACAAGTCCCCGATTCTTTCCAAATGACTACCTTTATCAAATCCAATGACAAGTATGTGACCAAAGAATATTTCTATCAAAAAATAAGACCAGCCTAATACATTTATTCTATTCATCTTCCAGTAATGTGATTGCAACTGAAGATACCTTGGGGAATTTTTCATCATTGGCTAGTTATTTCGAATGTATGGGTAATCAAAGGGCGACAGACCTCTGAAGATTCCAAGTGTCTACTTAAAAGCTGTTAAGTGAAAAGTGATGAAATGGAGGACACTCACAATAATTCTTGGACTCCTGGAGATCCTAAGACATGCTACAAAAATAGGTCTTTATTCTTAGGAAAATATAGTCAGAGCTAGCTTCCTTATGCTATACATAAAATCTTAACATCAGAGGCAGTACAGATAGTACAGATAGTTTTTGAACTGATCTCCAAACAAGCACAAACCCACTACGTTGAAAAGAACAGGTATTTGAGGTTTTTGGCAAAAGACAGTACTTCACACATCTAATCCAAATCAAAGGGCCTGCAGACAGTTTTCAGTGAGATGAAAGGAATGAAATAAATATAAATTCTACGGATAAATAAATGTAAAAGACAATTTAAATAAGCTAACAGAACTAATTTTTTTTAAATAAAAATACTAGTCAGGTACAAGCTTTTGTTTCTCAATGCCAGACTTCTAAATATTTACCAGACTACTGTTAATATTAAAAACCTAACCTTTGACCCAGAGCGTTAGTAATAATACTGGTTTGCATCTGCAAAAAGATTTTCAAACTGAATGCTTCTGGTCCTGAAAAATATTTTAGGTGTATTACTGAAGGCAGACTGTGGTGCTAATAGAATTTAAGTCTTAAATACTTTTAAAAAGTGACAGACCCCAAAAGTCCATCTATTAATTTGCTAGTTAAAAAATGCCTGTGAGCACTGCTTCATAATTAACCTCTTAAGAAAAGAAGTGGCATGCCCTATTGAGTGGTATAATCACTGAGTAATTAATACTACATCTTAAAACAATATCCCCACAAGTCTGTTTATGTATTTGTCACTTAAGTTCTTTAGTCATTAATTTTACACCCACCAGTGAGTATCTATGGTCAGATTAAAATTTTGTGGTATACAGAGGAAAAAATGATCATGGTGGGTATTCCTGTAAGTTTTAGGAACCTGAGCAGGGTTAGCACCCTCTCCTAAATTCATGAAGCCCTTCTAAATTTCTCCCCTTAAGATAGAGACTATGTATAATAATATTCTGTAATAATAAGGGATCTTTTGCTATGTTTCTTACAATTTTTGGCTTAACAGTCAAAAAAGCTGTTCTGAATATGTCAATTTCGTCTCTCGTGCTTGATGTTCATTCTATTGGAAATTTTTCTATCCAAATTCTATTGGATATTTTATATCCAGTAACTCAGATCACCCCATCAATCCATTTCTATGTTGTTCCTATTTTATAAGGAAACTTTACATTTTAAGTCATATTTGCAATAACTGGTAGATAAGTTTCTCACGCCAAAACTGCAATCATAAATGTACGATAGCTTTGTGGGTGTGCGCAACACTCAATTTTCCCTTCATTTTTAACATCTGATTCAGTTGCAATGGCTGAAAACCTTCCACAAAAAGCATGCTTGAGAGAATGTATCTAACACAATTTTCTCACAAAGCAACTTTCTGAAAACTGATAAACTAAATTTATGATCACTTTTGATTGCCAAGTAGTCTGCAGAAACAAAATCTTGCGTCCATTTTGGTTAGATAACTTTAAGTTTTCTTTTTAACAATCAGAATGCTTTAAAGATACATTTTTTTACCCCAAGGAAGGGACCTGACTCTTAGATTTTAAGACCCTTTCCTTGACAATATATACAAAATTTCTTTAACTTATCATCTGTCCATTCTTTGAAGCTGTCAAAGCCAAGAACCCATAAACAAATCACAAATAGCAATAACCTACATTAGTTAACATTCCCCCTTTAACATGTTGACATTTTTACTAAAGGATTAGTTATTTTTGCATTTCCATTTCTCATATCCCATGACATTCCATATAAATTGCATTATTGCTTTATAGGCCACACAACATTCAAAAGTATGTTTATATGCATTGCCTGTTTTCCTTGATCTGATAAGACTTTGATACTGATTTTACTACAGAAATTTAAGTTTGAAAATACCACAGTTAGTATTTCTTCTCAGAACGTTAATTGTTCACATCACTAATCACTACATGCATATTTAGCTCTGATTATATTGCTCAAAAACTGCACCCATTATCAGAACAGTGCAAATGATATTTAATTTTAAAAATAATTATAATGGCTTGAATTCAAAGTCATTCAAATGAACACTGTCAAGTAATTTCACTTGATGTGTATATATTTCATCACCACTGTTTACATTACCCTTAGGTATAACCATCAATTCTTCACAATTTTTTATCAGTTTCCCTCCCAAGTCCCCAAACTAAGAATGCCAAATAGTCTTGAAAACCCAGAGCTCCATATTTTAATGTTTTCTTAAGAACACATTTGTGAACTCACAAAAGTGTTCATCTTTCAACTTTGGCAATGCAGTTCTTTCAGTCAAACAAACCTGTCCTAAAATCCCAACAAATAATTCTGAGAATTAACTTAAACACCTTGACAGTGTCCCTTAAAAATGCTATGACAGTAAAGTGCCAATAGGCATGGCAATGACCTCTTAGATGGGATCATTTAACTCCTCGGAACTAGGAAATGCCAGCACCAAGGATTACACTGAGATTCAATTTTACTGAAGGCTACATTTAGTTTACCCACTTTCCACAACCTATTATATTCATTATGTTAGAATGACATGTAAATGTTCTGTGTAGCCCTCAAACTTACACTAAGTTTTGAGAGAGATGTACTTTTAAAAAAGCACGGGGTAATATATAAAATCAGTGGCAGAAAGTTTCATTAAGCACCAGGAACTAATTTTTGTCACCCCATACTCATTTTGTAGGTAAGTTTCAATAACCGGCAAGGCACATTTACATATATTCCAATGAATACTTATTGACAAATTTTAAATTACACTCTATGTCCCAGCTATCCCAGTAACTGACATACAACATACTAAAATGATTTATTTAGATAACAAAAAAACCAATTAATGTGAAACATACAGGCTATTGGCAACCACTATTCTAAAATTATGTAAGTACAAATAAACATACTGAAATGTGTGCAATTCTAAGTTTTTAAACCAGAAGATTTCTACACTAACACACATTTATATTAATGACACATAAAAAAAATAAAAACTTTATTACAAAAATAAGTTACACTCGCCTCCAGCTTACAGTATAAAACAATTTTATTTGCAGGAATGCAAAATGATTGTTTGCCATGAGCATTTTGAACATATGACATGTCTAATTTTCTTGTTAAATTTGCATTTACTGGGGAACTGGTGTGTATAAAACCTTAATTAAGTATAAGCTCTGATCTTCATCGTGGTGCCTATTGGGTATGTGATATAACTGCAGTATCCCTTTGGGGAAGGGGAGAAGGGATTTCTTTACACCAAGTCCTAATGAAACTATAATTTTCACTTTTTACTTTAAGCTATCAACTTAGGACTTGGCAAAAAAATTTTTTGAGGGTGATTCAATAGAGGATGCTTCACCACTGAACACTCACTGTCATCAAGGTGCTTTAGAAAATTAAAAACATAGCACAAATGATTGTACTCTACTCTACAAGTTATCATGACCTGCATAAGAAATGGAAAGCTGATTCACATGTTTACAGTGATCAGCAGTAAGAAATGCACTAATGAAACATACCTTTTACCTAAAAAGCTAAACTACAGCCATATACTAATTTCTATGATTTATGAAAAAACTTCAAAATATCCAAATGTCAGGCTTCGCTGTACAACTGTCAGTTTTAGTCTGACTTTTTATAAAGGGACACTGCAGTATTTAGTACAAGTTCGGATGCACTTTTTTGAACATCTGATGTCTTACAAAAGTAACATCTTGCTAAACTATTATACATCCAAATAACTACAATATCTGAAGAAGCAAGGCTGCTTTTTCAGCCACAAAATACGACAAAAGCAAGGCCTGTTATGATGGTCATGAGGAAGTCTTACAAGCCTCTGAAACTAAAGGCAACTAAGAATGTTACATTTGGTATATTAAAATCTTACCCTCATATCATATTTAACAAGCCTTGCTTTTATCTACAAAGATTTTCTATATACAGTACAGACAGGGTATAGTTCAATCCTCTGCTACTGAGGTAGTTAACCAACCCTTTTAAAAAGGTTCTGAAAAGAACCACTATCTGGAATGCCTGACTAACCAGCTCTGATGATTACACCTGAAACTGCATATCT